>NW_019727409.1:724259-726325 GCF_002891405.2 Cryptotermes secundus | reverse complement strand
GGGGGGGGGGTCCGGTCGTCCCGAGCACTCAGATTATTACTGTGTTCATTGTGCTTCCCTGATTTCGCAAGAGCCCTTCACAACAGCCCAGTCCTTAATGCTAGAGCCAGAACCTGTGACTGAGATGCTGCTACTAATGTCTCTTAGCTCCACCCGACCAGAGCCGTAGATCTTCAGTCTGTGTACAGCCAGAGCTGGGCAGTAACAAAGTATGTGTCCACATTTCATGCATATAGCGTTATCAGACAGGCCCCGGTCCGCGCAGTAGGAGCCGTGCTGTTTCTCACAGGGCGAAGTCCTTTTAAAACAGGGTTTATGTTTGCAAATACAATTCGAGTGTCTGTGGGAGAACCCGCTTGTGAATCCCCGCGAAGCGGTTTGCTCTGTAATTTCCAACATCGCTAATTGCATTGCAACTACATCTTAATACTACTGGGGGCACGCGGTAGCACTATGCTACAAGCCGGAAGGTCGCGGGATCGATTTCCGATGAGGCATATTTTTTTTATTTACCTAATCTTTCCAGCTGCACTATGGCCCTGGGGTCGACTTAGCCTCTAATAGAAATTAGTACGAGGACTATTCCTGGGGTTAAAGGCGGGCCGGCGCGTAAGGCTGACAAACCCCGCCGCATCTGTGAGCCGATTGTCTAGAAAATGTGGGAGCCTCAACATCTCAACCCCGCGGGCCTCCACGACCTGTTACAAGGATACCTTTACTTTTTTACTACTACTACTACTACCAATTCTGCATTACAAACGTCTTTGTGTGTTTAACACGACATGTGCTAAGTGCCTTGCACATATTTACAAATTTGCATAATTCCAGTTAATAACAGATATGATCATCATAATGGAATATTTCCATTTAAAATACTGATTGGTATGTATCGGGTGTTTGTTGTTGGTATTGTGAATTGGTCTTTGTCAACGGAGGACCATATGTTGTGTGTGTATAGACTGTTTGCTAGTGGAACTGTATGCAGCTCTCTGATGTGTGAGGAAGAAAAATATAGTTTGGTGTTGGTCTGGATTAGAATTCACTAGTCCAGTGTTTTACTGTTTTCTTCAAACTCTTCTTTGTGTAGCTTGTATTTTTATGAGAAAGTTTTCATATCCATCTGGTCCAGCACCTGGCTATTTTTTCCTCAGTCCCACAATGCGGATACTGGAATAGCACCTCTAATAGACTACGGCCGTTCTCTTCTTGTTCATAATCATCTTGCCATCGGCGCTATGTAACACGGGGAACACCGAATATCAGGATTCGTGTACTTGGTGCAAGCAGAACTAATAGGCAGTGTATCTTGTTTGTGCACAGTTCAGCCCCTGGGCAGACACTCATAACGCTCACTGGAACTGGATTCCCGCGGGACTCGGTACAGTCGCTGCCGGAGCACGTGTCGCAGATGGATCGAAGGAATGGCGCCAAGAAATGGACTTCTCAGGTTTAGGATAAATTTGACGCTAGTAGAACAGCAGCAGTAAAGTAGGCAGGACAGCTTGGTTTCAATTCCAATCAGGGGCATTTTTCGCTGCTGCTCTATTAGTACCGGCTTTAGAACTCATCCAGCCTCCTGTTCAATTAATACTGTGTTCAGTTACCGCCAGAGAAAAACGGCCGGAGCGTGAAGCTGGCGACTTCTACTTTCAAGATTAATGACGCATCAGAGTTTTACCTCGTTTGTCTCTGTACTCACTCATAGTGTGGCGGTGCTTAGTACTGGGTCACTTTTATAGTAGTAGCTAATTCTTGTTTAGTGTAAATGCATGTTCAAAAAGCATATATTTTGCAACTTCTGTTCGTGGGATGGGCTTGGCTGACGAATTTTAAAAGATGTTATATGAAGTGTTCCTTTTATATTTTTAAGGCACTATCACGTTTTTATTTGAAAACCAATCCTGATGTTGGGCTGACACTCGAACCCGAGACGTCTCGAACACAGAAGAGGAATTCCGTATGTAGTGAAGTCCATTCATGTTTCTGTTAGCACAGTTTAAAATTGTAACGCTAACCAACTTACTGTTTACTCTTACATGTATCTGGTCCGTGCCGCATGTTACATA
>NW_019727409.1:665213-723682 GCF_002891405.2 Cryptotermes secundus | reverse complement strand
TTAGCTCCACCCGACCAGAGCCGTAGATCTTCAGTCTGTGTACAGCCAGAGCTGGGCAGTAACAAAGTATGTGTCCACATTTCATGCATATAGCGTTATCAGACAGGCCCCGGTCCGCGCAGTAGGAGCCGTGCTGTTTCTCACAGGGCGAAGTCCTTTTAAAACAGGGTTTATGTTTGCAAATACAATTCGAGTGTCTGTGGGAGAACCCGCTTGTGAATCCCCGCGAAGCGGTTTGCTCTGTAATTTCCAACATCGCTAATTGCATTGCAACTACATCTTAATACTACTGGGGGCACGCGGTAGCACTATGCTACAAGCCGGAAGGTCGCGGGATCGATTTCCGATGAGGCATATTTTTTTTTATTTACCTAATCTTTCCAGCCGCAATATGGCCCTGGGGTCGACTTAGCCTCTAATAGAAATTAGTACGAGGACTATTCCTGGGGGTAAAGGCGGGCCGGCGCGTAAGGCTGACAAACCCCGCCGCATCTGTGAGCCGATTGTCAAGAAAATGTGGGAGCCTCAACATCTCAACCCCGCGGGCCTCCACGACCTGTTACAAGGATACCTTTACTTTTTTACTACTACTACTACTACTACCACTACTACCAATTCTGCATTACAAACGTCTTTGTGTGTTTAACACGACATGTGCTAAGTGCCTTGCACATATTTACAAATTTGCATAATTCCAGTTAATAACAGATATGATCATCATAATGGAATATTTCCATTTAAAATACTGATTGGTATGTATCGGGTGTTTGTTGTTGGTATTGTGAATTGGTCTTTGTCAACGGAGGACCATATGTTGTGTGTGTATAGACTGTTTGCTAGTGGAACTGTATGCAGCTCTCTGATGTGTGAGGAAGAAAAATATAGTTTGGTGTTGGTCTGGATTAGAATTCACTAGTCCAGTGTTTTACTGTTATCTTCATAATCTTCTTTGTGTAGCTTGTATTTTTATGAGAAAGTTTTCATATCCATCTGGTCCAGCACCTGGCTATTTTTTCCTCAGTCCCACAATGCGGATACTGGAATAGCACCTCTAATAGACTACGGCCGTTCTCTTCTTGTTCATAATCATCTTGCCATCGGCGCTATGTAACACGGGGAACACCGAATATCAGGATTCGTGTACTTGGTGCAAGCAGAACTAATAGGCAGTGTATCTTGTTTGTGCACAGTTCAGCCCCTGGGCAGACACTCATAACGCTCACTGGAACTGGATTCCCGCGGGACTCGGTACAGTCGCTGCCGGAGCACGTGTCGCAGATGGATCGAAGGAATGGCGCCAAGAAATGGAATTCTCAGGTTTAGGATAAATTTGACGCTAGTAGAACAGCAGCAGTAAAGTAGGCAGGACAGCTTGGTTTCAATTCCAATCAGGGGCATTTTTCGCTGCTGCTCTATTAGTACCGGCTTTAGAACTCATCCAGCCTCCTGTTCAATTAATACTGTGTTCAGTTACCGCCAGAGAAAAGCGGCCGGAGCGTGAAGCTGGCGACTTCTACTTTCAAGATTAATGACGCATCAGAGTTTTACCTCGTTTGTCTCTGTACTCACTCATAGTGTGGCGGTGCTTAGTACTGGGTCACTTTTATAGTAGTAGCTAATTCTTGTTTAGTGTAAATGCATGTTCAAAAAGCATATATTTTGCAACTTCTGTTCGTGGGATGGGCTTGGCTGACGAATTTTAAAAGATGTTATATGAAGTGTTCCTTTTATATTTTTAAGGCACTATCACGTTTTTATTTGAAAACCAATCCTGATGTTGGGCTGACACTCGAACCCGAGACGTCTCGAACACAGAAGAGGAATTCCGTATGTAGTGAAGTCCATTCATGTTTCTGTTAGCACAGTTTAAAATTGTAACGCTAACCAACTTACTGTTTACTCTTACATGTATCTGGTCCGTGCCGCATGTTACATAATCTTTTTTTCTTTATTGCTAGTGGGGTGGGACTAAGTCCTTTGTACTGTAACCACTTCTGGCCTATTGTACCAGCCCCAGATGATAGGTGAGGGTGATTCTGGAGAAATTGCTGGAATGAAGATTGACAGGGGAAACTGAAGTACTCGGAGAAAACCTGCTCCAGCGCCACTTTGTCCACCACAAACCCCACTTGACCAGACCCGGGATCGAACCCGGACCGCCCCGGTGGGAAGCCAGCGACTAACCGCTTGAGCTATGGCGTGGCCATACAGTCTTCCCTTGGTGCCTCATAGTGGCTCAGTGTGTTAAGAAATTCCCGTAACCCGACGGTTAGTTACCTGAATCCGCTGCCGTAAAGTGAGACATCGCAGTTTGTTCCGTACTCTCAGAAGTAGTTTCTCCAAGATCCCTTTCAGTATCCCACAGTGTACGTGTAGATGTTCAGGAGGTCCCTTCTCTTGAGGTTTTGCGGCCAGAAGCTTATTTGTTTCCTCATGCATATTATGCTGTACAGTATATGACTTCTGTTTCATCCGTAATTTAATTACCGTAGTAATATCAAAAGAGTTAATGTAATTAAGTTCCTTATTATGTCATCCCCCTTTCGTCTGACCTATGTTCACACAGAATATTTCAACATCCCTTGCTCCTACGCCTGTTGAACTCATCTTGCCTACTAGAGCCCTGTGATGCTCCACATTTAAACAGCATTCATTTCCGTTCGTGCCGAACATCTGATTGAAATTCGAGGTTTCTTGACACTTTTAAAGACCCGAGCTGGAAGATCACCCCCTGTTGGCTGTCCACAATTACTTATTGAATATATTCTTCATAGTTCGAGGACGTTTCGTCCTCGCGAAACCAGAGGACATGCCTTAACTTGGTGACGGTGGACCGATTTAATAAGAAGATTATACCCCTACACACTGTAATTTCATATTGCTAATTAATTAGCTTTAGCCGGTCACGGTAGCCGAGCGGTCTAAGGCGTGCACTGTCTTCGCTCGCTCGGAAGCCGGGATCGTGGGTTCGAATCCCACTCAGGGCATGGATGTTTGTGTGCGCTTTTCTGTGTTTGTGTACAGGTAGAGGCCTTGCGACGAGCTGATCACTCGCCCAGGGAGTCCTACCGTGTCTGTAAGATCTAGTAAACCGAAGTGAACGGAGAGTTTCATGGAGGTAGGCCTAGGCCCAAATGAGGGCTGTAGCGCCAATGGAAAAAAAAATAGCTTTAACATTGAAGAGTTCTGTCTTCTGGCGATGATGTCAGGCGTAATGTGGCGCGTTCATCTTCAGGGTCGAATAAGCCAAGCAAGAAACCAGCATGAAGCAGATAGCAAGCTTTGCTTTGTGCCGGTTTCTTGCTTGGCTTATTCTTCTATCTTGAAGATGGCGACGACTTAGTCTCCCGAAATTCCCGCTGAATGTCAACGGTCTACATGGCGTTGTGTCCCAGAAGATAGGACTTCAAATCTAACGGATCTTTTTCAGTAACTCGACTTTCGACTCTGACAGCAGCGCTCATTTCTGTCGGCTGTAGATTCGTGTCTGGAACACTTTAGAATATGCCACCTGTTAGGCCTGATTTATTCTTACACTGTGACAGAGAAGCACATCGTCTAAGAAGTGAAACGCTTAAGGACAACACCGTAAGTCCACGCCTGTTAACGTCTGTCCATCTTAACCTCCGAACTACGTGTAGGCTAGTACTCGCTTTTACCCTAGGAGAAGGATCTTCCGATACCCATTGTGTACAGGGATCCCAAGGCTGCTCTGGACATGATAACGAAGAAGTACATCGTTCTTTTCAGGGAATTTAACCTCGACAATTTACTTTAGAGTCAGCCATTTTACTGACTGTCCCGTATTTACTTGTATGTGCAATTGATAGTGTTTAACCCTTGCCATGCCGGTTTTTATTTAGAAAACCTGTTAGTATTGTGACGTGTATACCCATTGCTAGGCAACGGGTTGGTAAATACATTCCCGCAACACACGCACTCAACAATAGGACATCCATTGCTAGATAACGGACAAGTAAACGCGCTTCCTCAACAATAGAAGACTATGTTTTCCATGGGGTGCTTGCTGAGGGTTTATTAGAGAGTCGAGTTCCGAAGCTGGCAGTAGTAGAAGTACAGAACAGTCGTAAGGGAAGTGGGTCGAGTTCTGGAGATGGCAGTCGAGGACGATTGAGAAGAAGTGGCAAGAAAGGAATTAGACTGTGGCAAGAAGACTTCACATGTGATTTGAAGTTACAGTGAGTGTGTGATAAATTCGTTGCCAGGATACGGCTAGTGAAGACTGAGAATCCTAGTGCGTGTGCAACGGTGGGCTGATAGTGTGTAGAATAGAGATAGCGCTGTATTACCTGTAGTCCTGGACTGTGTGAATGTATATAAGGCGCAATAAATCCGAACATACAATCCAAACTCCATTTTATAAGACACAACCCTACACGTGACAGTATGTTTCCGTGGTCCAGAGCATACGCGCTCTTCTGTGTCATGTAGATGTTTCGAGATAAGAATTGAGAAGAGCGCAGTTTTGTGTGCAGAGACTGTACGTGGTTAACCTCAGAATGCAGGCTCGTCTTCAGGGGCTTTGCTGGAAAGGTTTTATTTATGTATTCTGTGTGTGCCATACGTGATACTATAAAAACGGAATCCTCGTGCGTGAAACTCAACCTTTTTTTATAAGAATCCATGACAAAATGAGTTAGGCTTATAGCTAATACTATAATAAAAATTCCTTTGCATCCAGAGCCCCGCTTCTACTTACAGCATATAAATAAGTCAAGTATATCTCAATAGTATGTAGACTAGAATTCGTGAAGAGGAGAGGCGGTCTAGACTAGGGCAGAGTAGAATGCCCCATGTCACCCGAATATTAATTTCCAGAAGTGAAGGTCTGTAATGTCAAACTTCACTCTTAGGATTTGGTTGGAGGTTATTTATATTTCATTATCGTCGTCTTCATGAACTCTGTGGGGTTAGGTCGTGATTGTCTCTTTCTATCACTCGGAAGACAGCCATGCCAGTTGTGGAAGTCGGTCTCTTTGCGTTCTTTCCAAAGGATTCCTCTCTTCGGTCTTGGTAGCTCTGCACCTCTTCAACCAGCTTACGTTTGTAGCTTCCAACATATGCCTGATGTCAGAATTTCTTTGCGGCCAAATGTAGTGGAGCCTAGCAGTAGTTGAAGCCTGTATTTTGTAGAATTCATTCATTTTTAGAATCTATTATACTGGTTCTCTTAATTATCTGAAAGTTTGCAGTGTACAACACTAGATCATAATGAAACTCTCTGGAAAGGGAAGATATGGATTCAGTGTGTTCGACAATAACAAAAAATAAAACAAACTCCGTGGCCTATACTCCGCAAGATAACTATACCGACCGAGCGACCGCCGCTTGTCGGCGAAGTTAGTGCCAACTTTAGCGGATAGAGAGTGTCGCGTGGTCAGCGCAATGGATCCCCACGGCCGNAAATAGCTTTAACATTGAAGAGTTCTGTCTTCTGGCGATGATGTCAGGCGTAATGTGGCGCGTTCATCTTCAGGGTCGAATAAGCCAAGCAAGAAACCAGCATGAAGCAGATAGCAAGCTTTGCTTTGTGCCGGTTTCTTGCTTGGCTTATTCTTCTATCTTGAAGATGGCGACGACGTAGTCTCCCGAAATTCCCGTNTACCCATTGTGTACAGGGATCCCAAGGCTGCTCTGGACATGATAACGAAGAAGTACATCGTTCTTTTCAGGGAATTTAACCTCGACAATTTACTTTAGAGTCAGCCATTTTACTGACTGTCCCGTATTTACTTGTATGTGCAATTGATAGTGTTTAACCCTTGCCATGCCGGTTTTTATTTAGAAAACCTGTTAGTATTGTGACGTGTATACCCATTGCTAGGCAACGGGTTGGTAAATACATTCCCGCAACACACGCACTCAACAGTAGGACATCCATTGCTAGATAACGGACAAGTAAACACGCTTCCTCAACAATAGAAGACTATGTTTTCCATGGGGTGCGTGCGGAGGGTTTATTAGAGAGTCGAGTTCCGAAGCTGGCAGTAGTAGAAGTACAGAACAGTCGTAAGGGAAGTGGGTCGAGTTCTGGAGATGGCAGTCGAGGACGATTGAGAAGAAGTGGCAAGAAAGGAATTAGACTGTGGCAAGAAGACTTCACATGTGATTTGAAGTTACAGTGAGTGTGTGATAAATTCGTTGCCAGGATACGGCTAGTGAAGACTGAGAATCCTAGTGCGTGTGCAACGGTGGGCTGATAGTGTATAGAATAGAGATAGCGCTGTATTACCTGTAGTCCTGAACTGTGTGAATGTATATAAGGCGCAATAAATCCGAACATACAATCCAAACTCCATTTTATAAGACACAACCCTACACGTGACAGTATGTTTCCGTGGTCCAGAGCATACGCGCTCTTCTGTGTCATGTAGATGTTTCGAGATAAGAATTCAGAAGAGCGCAGTTTTGTGTGCGGAGACTGTACGTGGTTAACCTCAGAATGCAGGCTCGTCTTCAGGGGCTTTGCTGGAAAGGTTTTATTTATGTATTCTGTGTGTGCCATACGTGATACTATAAAAACGGAATCCTCGTGCGTGAAACTCAACCTTTTTTTATAAGAATCCATGACAAAATGAGTTAGGCTTATAGCTAATACTATAATAAAAATTCCTTTGCATCCAGAGCCCCGCTTCTACTTACAGCATATAAATAAGTCAAGTATATCTCAATAGTATGTAGACTAGAATTCGTGAAGAGGAGAGGCGGTCTAGACTAGGGCAGAGTAGAATGCCCCATGTCACCCGAATATTAATTTCCAGAAGTGAAGGTCTGTAATGTCAAACTTCACTCTTAGGATTTGGTTGGAGGTTATTTATATTTCATTATCGTCGTCTTCATGAACTCTGTGGGGTTATGTCGTGATTGTCTCTTTCTATGACTCGGAAGACAGCCATGCCAGTTGTGGAAGTCGGTCTCTTTGCGTTCTTTCCAAAGGATTCCTCTCTTCGGTCTTGGTAGCTCTGCACCTCTTCAACCAGCTTACGTTTGTAGCTTCCAACATATGCCTGATGTCAGAATTTCTTTGCGGCCAAATGTAGTGGAGCCTAGCAGTAGTTGAAGCCTGTATTTTGTAGAATTCATTCATTTTTAGAATCTATTATACTGGTTCTCTTAATTATCTGAAAGTTTGCAGTGTACAACACTAGATCATAATGAAACTCTCTGGAAAGGGAAGATATGGATTCAGTGTGTTCGACAATAACAAAAAATAAAACAAACTCCGTGGCCTATACTCCGCAAGATAACTATACCGACCGAGCGACCGCCGCTTGTCGGCGAAGTTAGTGCCAACTTTAGCGGATAGAGAGTGTCGCGTGGTCAGCGCAATGGATCCCCACGGCCGTTAATCTCGGTTTTCTAGACCTGAGCCGCAATTTCCTTGAAATAACCAATACAGTTATGAAAATATGTAGTTATAAGAAATGTAGCCTACGTCTGATAAAATTACGTAACAGTGAGCTTTTCAGTTTACGCTTCACTCAGTATCGCTATGGTAATTACATCGATAAGGGTGAAATAGGAGACACATGTAAAGCTTGTGGAGCACATGAGAAATGCATACAGAATGTTTGTCTGAACCTGAAGAGAAGACTGCCCCATATGCCTCCGTGGCATAGTGCTTAATTACATAAAGGATAACTTTACCTTTTTGCATTTTTAGCTGAAAGAAAAATATATATATACAAATTTAATTGCGCCAGGATAGGTCCAATGGCGGATTTTTGTGACCATCTTCCAGAACCACAAAAAGGATGAAATTACTGGCCACCGGAATAATATTGTCACGTGTATTAGTGACTAAAACGCGGGTCTGGTTCGGTGGATCAATCTACTGGATATTCACTAGTCGTAACTAAAAATAACACTTTCAAGATTGCTGTAATTATAACACATAAAGTCTTCTGTATCTGATTTTAACTAGTCGTTGCTAGGTAACAGATCTAAACAATGGTTATTCCTCTGCAAAGCTTTCCCTATCCGTTTCCTGGCAACGGATTTTAATACGGAAACTGTAAATGTCACACTCCAGATATCACTGCACTACAGCACGCGTAAAGTCTTCAAGTCACATATTAAGTTTTCGCAGGCCGACTTCTAATTCTTCTTCCACTACTAACTTCCCGTGGCTATCTCCTACCGAGAACTGACTCACTGTCTTCAAGATAACTCATCTGCACAGACCCCACGAAAACACCTTTTTTTTTTTTTGTTAATGATGTGTGTTTATAGCTTCAATGCCTGGCAGTAGACGTCCTGGTGTTCCGTGCATTTGCTTTGCTTTGACCACATAGAAAAAAGTTTCCCCTATATTGTTGTCACGTTCTCAAGTGTGGGTGTTTACTGACCGTCGCATAGAAACGGCAGTTCTTCTATTAGAATTGTTGCATAACCTAGCATTCCGGTGGATGTGAGAGTAGCGGAGGAAATTACATAACTCTGAACTCCGTAACTCACAGATGACCCGCTTCTAAGACTATCCTTTGTATCCAGCCTACATCACAGGCCGTGCCATGGCTGAAGTGGTTAGTCGCTGGCTTCCCATCGCGGCGGCCCGGGTTCGATCCAGGGTCTGGTCAGGTGGGATTTTTGGTGGACAAAGTGGCGCTGGGTCAGGTTTTCTCCGAGTACTTCGGTTTCCCCTGCCAATCTTCATTCCACCAATTGCTCCACAATCACCCTCACCTATCATCTGTGGCTGGTAAAATAGGCCAGAAGTGGCCGCAGTACAAGGGACTTAGTCCCACCCCACTAGCAAAAAAAAAAAATTCAGCCTACATCCTTGATCAGGGTCCTAAGCAGATTTTCAGTCCTGTCGCTTGTAACACGAAGCACACTTGGGGAAGATCACACATGCATATATATTTTAGTATGAGATCCCCAAGGCAAATGATCACTTGGGAGACCCAACCATGGATGTGCTTGATGATGTAGGCAAGACTCCCCCGACTCAGTTTTATGGTCAGCTGGCATTCTGTTGTGAATACTGACAGTGAACAAGAGGGTTAGAAAAGAGAAGAATTTTCTGACTGGCTGATTATTCATTAGCTTCTAAGGAAGGACTGTGTTCAGTAGTTAGTTATCCGTATAGGCCTAGGTTTATGACTTATTTTCGAAACTTTCTCGCTGTCTGGGCATATCTAGTTTTATAAACGTTTTCGTAGACAAAAACTTTCGTGTGGAATTGTTCTGTTATTGCTTAAGTAAGACAGGTGTATCTGTCTGCGATTGGTATGTTATTATAAAACACTGTTTTTACAAGCATGGCGACAATAGGAAGTATTTGTTCAGTGTGACAGTCGCAGTCTGTACTAGTGGAAATTGTTCACAGAAATGTACCACTGAATTAGGTACTTGTTATCTTGTACTGGTTGAAGCATCTGAAGGGAAGGAGGCTTAATGATTTCTTCATGAAACATCTGTAGTTCTGTACTTGTGAATTCGCCGCAATCCTCACTGATGTTACTTCGTATTTCCCTTGCTCGCATTTCGTAAGACGTGATAAAGAGGGCGCAGGAAGCCCACGCAATATCCGTTCCATTGTTTGATTGGCATTTTCCGACGTTGCACGTCGTTACTAATGATAAATGGATGCACTCCTCTGGTGTGTAGGCTCTCCGGCCAGCCAAGAATAACCTATTACTCGATATCGCTCGGTCCTGGCCGTATGGCACTCGTACGAGTATTGTCTCTGTGGTATGGAACACAACGCGGTCGCTTCTATGGCACGCCTGCATCTGGGTGGGCCAATACTTTTGTTGCATGTGATACGAGAAGTTAGCCTATGTATAGACCTATTGCTTGACACTGAATTTTATAAATATGGAATAAACTTACATGAACTCAAAGATCTAAAATGTAATGATGAATGACGAAGGCACATAACGAGGAGCTTCATAATTTGTCGTCTACCCCTAATAACGTTTGGATGAATAAGAAAAAGGAAGACGAAATGGGTGGAATATCTAAGACGCATGATGGAAACGAGAAAAGCTTCTAAATTTTGGTCTGGAAACCTCAGCTTCGAAAACCAGTGCGTAAATATGAGGACAGTGGTTCTCGGTTCAGTTCCCTTAGAAAAGTGTGCTGTCAATTGGATTCGGCTGCCTCAGAAGAGTCAGTTGGCAAGATCTTGTGACCACATTATAAACCTTCTGAGTTAAGGGAGGGAGCACTGGGTACTTCGTAAGCAACTCAGAGACTTTGATTCCAAGTAGGGCCCTCCACTATGTTGGTAATTATATTATATTGTGTTTAGATTCTGGACACTTCCCTTAATTAGTTAAGAACAAGGACAACTTTACTGTTTATCTGTTATTATTGTGGCATGTAGTCCCTTTTGCCAGGCAACGACCGCGAAATGATCAAGTATACAACAGCCTTTGCTAGGCATTGGCTGAGTAGCGATCACATGGACACCCCAGCAGACACGAACGCAACAGTTGGACAGCAACAAAGAAACCATGTTTTCTATGCGGTCCATGCCGAGATGTTATAAGCGGGACAAGTTAGGAACTGGAGAGAGTGGGTTGCTTAGTGAGTGAGTTAGAGGACTGCTGTGGTTTGGCGGTTGTGATCTGTTGCTGTGAAAAGTTGGTGGTTTGAGGCCGGAGATAGTTGGGGAACCCAGGGGAGCGTCCACCGTTGGAAGCCGCTAACAAGCAACGGCAGTGGAGACGTGACTATGTACGCTAGTGTGTGTAGTTAGTTATTAGAGAGGGTGGGTTTCCCCATGCACTTATACCTATAGTGGTCCATTGTGCTTCCCTCTATGATTTCTACCAGTCTCTATATCCTACCGGTATTGGTGCTTACCATCAGTCCCGCCCAGCCAGCGAGACCGGCTCTACTAGCTGAGAAGTATTTATAATGCTTCCCCCATCTACCGGAGGTATTAGTGACTGCTGTTGGGCGGGTAACGTCCTCAATTTTGGCTCAGTGACCTCCTTTGGAGGTATGAGGTTCTTTTACGTGCCTTTGAGCTACGACACGGGACCCACGGCTTAAAGTCCCTCCCGGAGGACTTGTTCCCTGAATTTTTCCGCCCTTAAAAATTCGACGACCTCCGCCGGGTATTTGAACCCGCGTACTACGAGTCATGAGGTGTGGAAACGTTACCTCTAGACTACGGAGGCCGCTTTAGTGTGTGTATCTGTGTGTGTAATAGTGAACTCTAAAGTGTAGTGACGCGCTGTATTAAAGAGTGAGATAAATCCGATCATCAGTCCAAAAACCCTTCTGTAGTCACGCAGTCACGTGAAATGGTTAATTATTATTATTTAATGTCGCTGTTGCATTCGTAACCTCGTTTAGTTCGACTTTTGTAGCCCTCCCCCAGTTTGTTATCCAAAGAATGTCATTGCCTCTATCTCCTTGGGGTCATGCGTCCCAAGTGTGAAGCTCCGAAGCCATCCCTTCAAGATGTGGCTTTTAGAGACGGGAATAACTTCACAGATTCGTCTGCCTGCGCGGACGTAGCAACGGGGCACGCGCAGGCTGAATGATGTGACGTCAGGAACACTACGAGTGTGGTCGTGACTCACAGAAGGGGGCATGTTTTATTTGAACTGGACAATGCTACTCTGTTTTGGATTTATAACAATCTTTTGTTGAGAAGTTGGTGGATACTCACGTGAACATGAAATTTACTGCGATTATCGACCTAAAGTTTCACAGCCGTCAAGAAATTATGCAATTTTGCTCTATTGTGACCTAGTTGAATCCAGTCCATACAGTCACTCCTTCGTCCTCTCAGATCTACTTTAATATCAATCCCAAATCTACTTTTAGGTTTCCCATGTGGTCTCTTTTCGCATTTTCTGACAACAGCTTTGTATTCATTGGCCTATTTTCTTTCCCATACAAGTTATACATAGGCCCGTATCATTCCCCATGATTTGATCAACCTAATTTCATTTGGTAAAGGTACAAATGGCCGGTCACTGTAGCCGAGCTGTCTAAGGTAAGTACTGTCTCCGCTCACTTGAAAACCGGTATCGTGGGTTCGGATCCCACTCAGGGCATGGATGTTTAGTTTGTGTGTGTGCGTTTTTCTGTGTTTGTGTACAGGTAGAGGCCTTGCGACGAGCTGATCACCCGCCCAAGGAGTCCTACCGAATGTGTAAGATCGAGAAAACCCGAAGTGAACGGAGAAGTTCATGGAGGTAGGCCTAGGCCCACTNGGAGCTAGGTGTGTGCCGCCGGCGTTGTAGTAGCGGGTGGGGGGGAGAAGGTACAAATAGCGTAGCCGGTATAGCGACTGGCAACGGGCCGGACGACCGAGGTGTTGGAGTTCAAGCCCCGGTAAGGTAAAGAATTTTCTCTTCTCCATCTTGTCCAGACCGGCTGTGGGTTCTAACCAATCTCCTATTGAGTGGGTACCGGTGCGTCTTTCCCTGGGGATAATGGGGCCGGTGCGTAAAGCCGACCACTCACCTCCGACTAGTGCTGAGGTCAATAAAATCTGGATCTATACCTCCACTCCCCATACGCCTTCATGGCTTAGTGCTTAATTAGTTAAGCACAAGGACAGCTTTACCTTTTTTATCTTTTAGGGCGATGGCACACCAAGGAAACTGGCAACCGCAAAGCAACCGCAGTTTCCTGAAAATTGTTATCAGCCTGAATTGAACACATGTTACTGAATGGAGCAGCGCAAATTGAGGAAACGGGAACGCAACTCACGGAAAGACAAAGAAACTCAACTTCCAGGCAACGGAGTGTGCTGGTCTTCTCACAATTGCGTTGCCGCGTGGTTTCCTAGTGTCAGCTGTTGTACGAGTATAACGCGCGTCAGTGATTCATTTGTTTCTTAATATGGCACGAAATTCTGACGAAGCTGCTAATTTTGTTTTCTTGCAGTTAATTGAACAAGAGCCTCGTATATTTGACAAACGCCACTCAGACTATGCTAGGCAGGACAAAATAGATTTGGCTTGGGAAAGAATTTTTCAATTGACTAAGGAGTCTGGATCCAGGTTAAGTACTTTCGGAACAATATAAGCGTCTCAATTTAAACTGTCACAGAAGAACGGATGCACCCAGTGTTTTCTTTAACTAATATTGTATTTAAGCATCCTAATGCATTAACAAATTATTTATTTCACATTACATGGTTCGGTTGTATACGGCCATCATCAGGTGTCTTCTACCTTGCTAAAACTCTTGCACTCTGTGTCAGAATTTCTTATTGCGTGTCAACGCGATATTTCCCGATTAAAATAAATTGACCTTAATTAAAGCAGACTGATTAACATCCCAATATTCTCCTTATGGTCGTCCAATTTTCTCACGTCTCAACATGTCTCAGCTACCACCATATTATAACAGGTTCAGTATCATTATCTTCCACTTCAGAAGGTAAGTGCACGAAATAAAAAAAAATGCAATCATGCATTATATCGGACGAATATATTCACGTAAGCTGATGTGAGCAAATACTCAAACATAAGTTTCCTCAGTGCGCGCCTGCTGATCTGGAAACCGGTTGCCTGCTTGAAATCGGCGATTTTTTTTCGGAATTTGCGGTTGCGTTGCAGTTGCACAGTTTCCTTGGTGTGCCCTCTCCCCCACAAATTCTCTCTAAGCAGCTAAGTTTTTTATTGCTAGTGGGGTGGGATTAAGTCCCTTGCACTGCGGCCACTTATGGCCTATTGTACCAGCCCCAGATGACAGGTGAGGGTGATTGTGGAGCAATTGGTGGACTGAAGATTGGCAGGGGAAACCCAAGTACTCGGAGAAATCCTGCGTCAGCTCCACTTTGTCCACCACAAATCCCACTTGACCAGACCCGGGATCGAAACCGGGCCGCCGCGATGGGAAGCCGGCGACTAACTTCTTGAGCTATGACGCGGCTTTTCCTTTCCTGGGTTCCGATGCTTCTCTCATTACTTTGTGCCGAGACAGAGAGAGTTAGAGACCGGTTTACAGACGATATAAAACAGCAGGTGGGGACATGCGATAGCGCAGTTGATGAGACACTACTATACTACAAGTAGAAGGTCGCGGGTTGGATTCCTGATGAGGTCATTGGAGTTTTCAGTTGACCCAATCCTTCCAGCCGCACTAAGGCCCTGAGATCGACTCAGCCTGTAACAGAAATGAGTGCCAGGAATCTCCCGGCAGTAAAGGGCGGCCGACACATAAGGCTGACAACCTTACCGCTATCTGTGATCCGACTCTCTAAAGAAAATGTGGGATCCTAGACGTCCTTTTATAAAACAGAAGGCAGAATGATAAAATTGGAAATATTTTTTAATTCAGTCCAAAATCCTAGAATGTATAGATGTCTTGAGACTTAAATTTCGTGCAGGGAGATGTAATTTTGTTAATTTAATGATAGACAACATATTTCGAATTTTATGTAATTTTAATGTGATCGTGTTTGTCATTTCGATTTGCGACTATAATTCCCAAATATTCTGCTCTAAGTCTGACACAATTTCAAGGGCATATTATCTGTGATGTACAGAAAAGTCGTAAGGCTAACCATGATGTCCAAAGGATGTCCTCAACAGAAAGCCGTGAAAATAGTATTCATTAGCGATCATACGAAAGAGAATTATCGGACATTGAATGATATATCCAGTTTTTCGGATTGAATTTCCATCACATGTAAAAAGAGGGCACGCGGTAGCGTAGTTGGTTGAGGAATTATTCTACAAGCCGGAAGGTCGCGGGTTCGAGTCCCGACGAGGTGAACCTTTTCAATTTACCTAATACTTTCAGCTGCAATATGGCCCTGGGATCGACTGAACTTCTAATAAATGAGTACCAGGAATCTTCCTAGGGGGTAAAAGGCGGCCGGCGCATAAGGTTGACAACCTTACCACCATTTGGGAGCCGATTGTCTAGAAAATGTGTTCGCTTCGACGGCTCACAACCCTATGAGCGTTCACGGTCTCTTACAGGGATAGCTTTACTTTATTTTATCATATGTATAAAGTGGAATCTAATAAGTTTATATTAATGAGATAGCTGTCTACTTTACAGTCTGGTAGTAACGCATCCTCAACGTTGTTTCAGGTACAACTTCCCTCCCACATTCTTGGTATTCAAAATGTGTGCTTCTCAAGAGGTCTCCTCATCAAAATTCTGGAACTGTGTCCTGATTGTCATCAGAGCTACATACCCAGTCAGCCATAATTATGATTTCTTTCCGCTAGCGACAGTAAATAATATTATGCGGACATTTTGACGAAAAAGAAACATGTGTAGAAGAAAGAAGAAGGTTCTGCAGATGAAATTTGTGCTCGTCTACAGCAGGAGTCAGGGACTGCAATAAGATGTAAGGGTCCAACGCACTTCTGTAACTGGATCTCAGATTACATCCGAGCAGGCTCTGTTCCCCGCCCCAGAGTATGAAAAGAATCGATCACCGAGTCATTCATAGAGAACTTAACAAACAGAACAGATCTCCCTTGAAGTCCTTCAGCAGCACAAAGAAGAAAATACGAGATCATGCATCATACTCATACATCGCAGTAGAAAGAGAAGAGACTAAATCCTGTAAGTAGAATTTTCTGCTCGTAGGCAGACCCCACTGCAGTTTCGATTTAACACTGCGGTGCGATCTGTTCCGTTCCTGTTTAGTTGGGTAGTTGCCAGTTCCTCGCTACAATATGCATCTCAGCTGGCAGTGTCCCACGTTTGCAGCAACGAATCCGTATCATTTTCTTTTCTCAAGAAACGGCGTGGTACCTCGTGAGACGATTTTGATTGAAATTGTTACAGAACATTTCCAAAGAAACTCGTCGTCCATTGGCCTATATCATTTTAAGCCGAATCAGTTCATAGTTCTCAACAAAACAAAAACACTCTCCGTGGTTTTAGTCCGCAAGCGAACTATACCGACTGAGCGACCGCCGCTTATCGGCGAAATTAGTGCCAACTTTAGTTGATAGAGGGTGTCGCGTGGTCTGCGCAATGAATCCCCACAGCTGTTAATTTCTGTTTTCTATACCGGAGCCGCTATTTCCTTGAAATAGCTCCGCAATTATCCCCACGAGGCTGAGTGGACCCCTTTCCAGACCCACTACTTCTCAGAAAATCTGGAAGCGCCGGGAATGGAACCCATACCTGTGGATCTGTAACCAGGAACGGTGACCACTAGACCACAGAGGCGGTCCATAGTTCTCAACATACAGCAGTAAAATTCTACTCCGACTTTTGAAGGGCCAAAAACATCCCTCCTAGTATTTTCTAGAAGATTTTCTTAAATGTTCATATTTTATTATTCGTATAAGAAGAACGCCATCATGCGGATGGCAGTTTCAGCGTTTGCTGGGAACCTGTCTGTTGAGTCAACAGAAAAGTATGGAATATTCTGATTCGTTTAACCTATAATATGAAACCGATTAAGTTAATTCGCATGTATGTTCGATGTCCATGAATAATTTCGACGATGAAACAAGCTTTTGTGTTACAGTAGATGAGCTTCGGTGTGTAGCAGTAACGTGCGCATGCGCTTATGAACCCGTTCCCACTAGGTTACCGTTCTGTTTTCCGTATGAAGCAACACATAATCCTCAGATGGAGCCTGTGTGAATTCTAAACACTGTCCCCAGCTGTCAACCAAACTGGAAGTGAAGATGCATCTTCAGGGAATCTGCTAAAGGGACGGTGACGCGTCTTTGTCTTGCTGCAGCGCTAATGCTCCCTGTCTGCCCATCCAGTTTTCCCCAGAGGGAGGTGCGTCTGAAGTTCCCCACAGAGCAGTCGTCACTTCGAATATACCAGATTTGAATTCGAAATAACTGATTGCATGGTGCGGGGTCTTTCTTGAAAAATTCTTAGTCGCTCAGTTGGTCAAAAATTTCCTCGTTATTTGGAACGAAAAAGAGGTCAATTGTTCACACAATCCTACCATTGAACACTATTTGGAAAAATGTTTTCCGAAGATCCATTTTTAATATTGTACTCCCATATTGCGCTGTGGTATCTTCTCTTCAGAGAATATTGGCTACCACTTTTAATGAATTACTCATCCATCTTCTGTAATATAAGTATACTAGTAAATAACAGGTTTAAACAAAACGGAAATTCCGAAGCTTCTAGTCATGTGACTTTCTCGATTCTCGGCCGCGGACTGATAATCTCGTCGTCTCTCGTTGTTTTCGTGAACGTCTGACGAGTGTCGGTGTAATGCATCAAAATAGACCATTAGTGCTTCCATAGCCTTTCACGTCCGGTGCTACTTCTGCACTTGATACAGTATAGCGGAGTGCCCGAATATAAACCACTTCTCTTGCATCTATTTCCCCCTACCCCATACTGAATTCGTGTCATGATTCTCTTTCTTGACATCGCTAATCTGTTATATTAAACGGAAGCACCGTTGCCTTAGCGATAAAGCTCAAGACATTGGTTTCGTGTGAATAAAATTTCTGGGCTAGCCGGGATAGCGCAGTCGGTATAGCGACTAGCTTCGGGCTGGACGACTGAGGGGTCGGAGTTCGAGTCTCGGTAGGATCAAGAATTTTTTCTTCTCTACATCATTCAAACCGGCTCTGGGGTCCACATAACCTCCTATTCAATGGGTGCCGGAAGCCCTTTCCCTGTAGGTAAAGCGGCAAGGGCGTGAACCTGACCACTGCAACTAGTGCCTAGGTCAGGAAAATGTGGATCTATACGTCCACCCAGCATACGCCTTCATGGGGTTGTGCTTAATTTGTTAAGCACAGGGACAACTTTGCCTTTACCTTTACCCTTATTTATTGACTTGAGGCGCAAGCTTCAGGTCTTAAATTTGTTTCTGTGGATTTCCTCAGGCTCTTAGAGCTAAATGATGGGGATATTGCATTGAAATAACTACGATTGAACACGTTCAAGTGTTTAAACTAACTTTCTAATTCGTCTTACCGTGTGTTGCGAAGCTAATAATAATTTTACAGTGAAAGATCGTCGTTAAAGAACCTAAGTGAAAACAAATCTGTGCTTCACGAAAGAAGATGCTGGCTGTTTGTTTTACTTAAGTGAAATTGCTTTCATCTTAATGTATATATTTATTTGGCTTTCTGTCGCTGAAGTTAGAACAGGAGGTGGCAAAGGAAAACATCCTCTGTTGGAAAATATTGATTCAGAGCTTTCATATTTGTCTGAGGAAGAGAGCTACCCGGTGAGAATACGACTCATTGCGTTTAAACATTAAGTTTCATAGCAGACGAAAAATATAGCCGTGGTTTTATGGAAAAAGCTGTGTTATCTTGGGATCATATCTAACACAGGTCATGGATGTTTGTGTTCAGTTTTTAACCTACATTCCTCGTTTTCAAAAAATAGAAGTAGGTTTATGTGTTCACCATGTTGACTCCCGCATCATCCTTTGTATGCCTGAAGCAATATTTATTAAATTTAGTATGTATGTCATAGCATCTGAACCCATCTCATTGGCGTACTTCATAAATATCTTCCATCACTATGTGTCTATATGTATATCCCCCACTCGTTGACAGGCAACGGCTCGGTAAAAACGTTACCGAAACCACGGATACACAAGCAACAGTAGAAGAATTGTTGGACGCGTCGTTTTCTATGCGGTCCATATCGTATCAGAGGAAAGTAGGTGATTAGTTCTTCCCGGAACTTCTAGTTTCTTATTTAATTCATGAGTTATACTGCCTTAGAATGCTGGAAATGAGAGAGAGAGAGGAAGTTCCGGTAACAAGAGAATTGAGACAATTTCATAAGTGGTTCTCCTAATCTGAGCTCTTCAGACTTGCACCATGCGCTTGGGAAGTGAGAGGCACGTACAAAATTTTGATTGTTAAGGCTGGAGGAAAGGGACGCTTGTCATACTTGGATATAGATGGAAGGATAATATGTATGTGTATTGTCACGTGTCACAATGATTAAAGACGGGGTTCGGATTGCTAATTGGATTTATTGACAACTTACAGGTCGTAACTACAATTAATTATTGCACTGTTATTGATTTTAATATACTATAAAGCACTCCACTCTAATCTCTTCAGTCTGTCTCCACTAGTCTTCACGGATTTATAACGCAAAGTCTCCCTAAATCACACTCCCAATACCACTGCACTATAGCACACATAAAGTCTTCAAATAACACGTTAAATCTTCACAGGCTGACGTCTCGTACCCTACTGTACTCGAGCTTGATGTTCGTGTGCTTCTGCCGCTGCTGTTACTCGTAACTGCTGTACTCCAGCTTACTGCTGTCCTCTTGTTCGTGTGCTTCTGCCGCTGCTGTTACTCGTAACTGCTGTACTCCGGCTTACTGCTCTCTTCTTGTTCGTGTGCTTCTGCCGCTGCTGTTACTCGTAACTGCTGTACTCCGGCTTACTGATGTCCTCTTATTTGCGTGCTTCTGCCGCTACTACTACTCATAACTTCTGTACTCCAGCTTACTGATGTCCTCTTGTTTGCGTGCTTCTGCCGCTACTGTTACTCATAACTGCTGTACTCCGGCTTACTGCTGTCCTCTTGTTCGTGTGCTTCTGCCGCTACTACTACTCATAACTTCTGTACTCCAGCTTACTGATGTCCTCTTGTTTGCGTGCTTCTGCCGCTACTGTTACTCATAACTGCTGTACTCCGGCTTACTGCTGTCCTCTTGTTCGTGTGCTTCTGCCGCTACTACTACTCATAACTTCTGTACTCCAGCTTACTGATGTCCTCTTGTTTGCGTGCTTCTGCCGCTACTGTTACTCGTAACTGCTGTACTCCGGCTTACTGCTGTCCTCTTGTTTGCGTGCTTCTGCCGCTACTACTGCTCATAACTTCTGTACTCCAGCTTACTGATGTCCTCTTATTTGCGTGCTTCTGCCGCTACTACTACTCATAACTGCTGTGCTCCTCCAGCTTACTGTTGTCCTCTTTTTTGAGTGCTTCTTCCGATACTACTCGTAATTGCCCAAAATGAATGATCAGTCAAAGTCAAAAATGAGACTGACGGTCAGTCAGTCTTGGTGTCGAGCCCAATGTGGGGCTCATGACTAGATATTTATTACTCTTTGACTCTTGGTATTGCGGGGCTCCCTGTCTGACGAGAGGATGGGTCTGTCTTTTGTCAAAGTCATTGTCTGTAGTAGTAAGTCATTTGTCATATTGTAAAGGATATTCGCATCTTGCATGTTAAACATGATAATAAATGTATTAAATATATACAGGGCCTCCGTCAGGCCAGGCTCAGTACAGCAGATTATGCCCTGTCACTCTTACATATATAGCCGCGGAACGGACATGGACCTACAGTAAACACACCACGTGATCGCTATCCAGCCAATCTATTGGCGCGCCGGTCGGATCTACAGAAAACACACCATCTATTGTTGCGTGTTGGACCCTGTTTACAGAGCTGTTGCATGGCAACGCGTTGATCAAATCCGTTACAATTTTAAAGTTGTATCATATAGTGATGTTGGCTGGATTCAGGTGGCTCAATTTTGGGTTTTGTGAACACGATAATATTGCTTCAGTCGCCATGAAGAGCGGGAAATATATTGACAAGAAAGATGTGCTATCAGCTGTTCGAGACTGCAGTTGTGACCTAGACTTACATTCTGAGGATTTATGGTCCTGTGACGTTATGAGAGTGTTTCCTTTGCACATTGTCCGTTGTCTGCGTAAGAAACATAGCCGAAACTATCATGTTCCGGAGGCAATATGTACGTCTTCTGGTAGCAAGAAGGGGCACCTATTCTGTGAACCCTCTTACATGGAGTTATTCTGTTTTCATTATTCGCTGCTTCCGATCAGCTCTGCGTATAAGAGGATGGAAACTTCTGTAAGGGATATTCCTGTAGGTAATATTCTTGATCCTAGCCGATCACGGTGGCCGCGCTGTGTAAGGCATGAACTGTCTTCGCCCTCCCGAACTCTGGGATCGTGGGTTCGAATCCCATTCAAGGCATGAATGTCTGTGTTTGCGTTGTCCTGCGTGTAAGCAGCGGCCTTGTGACAGGCTGGTCACTCGTCCACGTTGTCCTACCGTCTGTGTAAAAAAGATTACGAAACTTAAGAAGAGGCCAGGACCCAACAAAGGGCTGTAGAGCAATAAATGAATGAACGAATGAATGGATGAATGACTATTCTTGACGCTTTGTGTCGATTAATGTTTCTTCCTATTTTATGTCTTCAAATATACAGAGTTCTGTGTTTAATTTCTTGATGCTGCTTCTGACATAAATTTCCGGCGCGTTGTATATAGAGCCCGCTTCTGATATGGGTGACTTTTTCATCCAAACAGTGGTTAATATGCAGTGAAACTATTCCCGTGGCGATTGTGTTTCTCAGAATAAGCTGGGGTAAGATAGCTGTTCTTGATTGATTAAAGAGAGAGAGAGAACAATTACTGGTGACTGGAGATTCATTTAATTGCTCTGTTAATCGTTGGGACGCAAATTGAAATGAAATTTATGCGAGTTGGACTTGGTTACACCGGTAGATTACAACTTGTCATTCGGTTCAGTAAATTGGATCGGAGAGTCTGCAGAAGTTCGCTTCATTTGCTGAATGCTTCATCTGACATCCTAATCGCTTTCCAGACAAAGCCATCTATAGGCCTGTACCACGACCAGTCCTTTCTCCAGGACCTTGCAATTTTTCGATGTATAGTCTTTCAACGTGACGGTACTCCGAGCTGTAGTGTTAATATGCAGGCCTAATCCATTTAGTGCCAAAATCCAAACTTCCAACATAGCAAAAAAAAACATTGATATTCTGTTGGATATTCTTAATTGATAAGTGACCAGAAATGAAACAGTTATATTTCTCACCGCAAATAGCTGATTTTTTAATTCTACCATCAGGCAGTAGTGAGAGCTTAAAGCAATGCAAATTTGTATGCATACAGGATGTTGAGGCTCGATGTAATCGACGCTGGCAGTTCTGTAATTCGTTTGCCTTCCATCTAGTCAATGTTACGATTGCAAGGGATATTTGAAAGAACTGGACCTGAATATTCCTTCAGTCGAAGTTAAATTGTGTGTCTGCGTTTTGTGTTTGTATTACAAAAAGTCTCTAGCCAAATTTGCTAATGATTTTACATGACAAAGATATCGTAAAGAAGGGGATGGTGCCTAGTAGAGGCTAGTGAGGGGAGTGGTATAGAAATAAAAGGATTAACTGCAGGCGTGGAACGAGGGGAAGATGTTGACTCGAGAGTGTTTGAGAACAAAAGGTTCCGGTGAATATTTGAACCTAAGAAAGAGGAGAATTGGGAACATGGAGAAAGTCATTCTAAAATACATCCACAATTTGTATACTCGCGTGATATTAGGTTTGATGAGCGCAAGAAGGATGAGGTAAGCAGGATATGCAACAGGCGAGGGAAATGAGAAACACACGAAAGATTTTATAGTAGAAACCGCAAGGAAAAATGGCACGTGAGAGACATAGACGTCTACATGGGTTGGTGATATTGAGGCGGGTCTTAGATAAACAGGATGTGACAATGTGCACTGTATTCAAATGTCTCAGGATGTTCTGTGATGTACTTTTGTGAATACGATACTGAACCTCCAGTTTCCACAAAAGCTAGAAAGTCTAGGTAACTAACTTGGCGAAACAAGCACTTCAAGGGGAATATACGCTGTGCACAGTCGAACAAATATTATTTATAATCTCTCGTTTTTCTCTCTGTTGCAGGTAAGTACATGTCTTCTGAGGACACCCGGTTGCTGAAGTAGCCGTAAGTATTTCGCTTTTATATGTTTCACAGTGATTCGGCGCATTGTTAACCCAGCAGATGTTTATATTTTGGAGTTGCATGACACAAAACCCTACAGTTGATACACCATGGTTAAGTCACAGATGTCAGAATGATTGAGCGGCTAGCAGGTGCAGTAAAACTTGTTGAAGTTTTATCTTAAGTGGGAAGTTTCTGATGAACCACATGGCTGTGACGTGGGGCGGGAAATATTGCAAGGTGCGCGGGGAATTACCGGTTTTTCTGGTCTACTTGACCGCTGTATGTGACGCTGATGGATATATAGTAGGCGTCATACCACCGTCTTCCTTCCTCTTTCCTTTCTTTCCTTCCTCCTCCGTACAGTTTAGACACGTTCCCTTCGTAGTCAGCTCCTTTTCTCGTTCTGCTTGGGTGAACCATTCAAAATGACGTTATGCAAAAGTATGTACTCGTAGTTTGTGCCGGTTCGAGCAGGTTTACGCGGTACGGAGCCGAACTGTCAAGTGTTGCCAGGTAACCTTAGAAGTCTGACAAAAGCTGAGATGGCTCCTCATCTTCGCCCACGTATTCATCCTCTGTATCACAGTCGTACACTGTATATACTCATAATTATCCTACCTAGTTTATGTGCCACATGTTTAGTGCGTGTCAAACGAATAATTTTAATTAACTGAACGATAAAACGTGAAAACTGTGCACTACACTGCAATGAACTGCTCACGACGGAAACTGTGCCTACCACTGCCAAGCAATAAATGAAGGCCTCGGCTGAAGGAAATCCTCAGCCCTCTATTGTGATTGGCTGTCGTATTCTACGTAAGCTTCATAAGAAAATGGGTGGATTTTCCCCTCCAGTGGGTATGAAGCGGCAGTATTTTGGTGAATATTAATTTCATGACAGCGGCATGTCCCATGTGATGTAGGTTTTCTGCGTAGCAGGCAAATTCTAATTAACTCTTCAGCAAAGCATTCTCACGTCTGATGGCTGTTGGACACTGATGATTGTTAAGTGCTGTTCTCGTTAAGTCGGGATCTCAACTAATTCAGTGTGCTTTCAGAGGAACAATTGTCAGCAGATTCTTCTGCTTGGTAACATATTTGCGGTGTGTTTTCTTTGAGGCACGAAACATACTTTTAAATGAAAATTAAATAAGCTTTGCCATAGTAAGGCAAGTTTGCTTACTGACATTCCCTGTAATAGGCCATGGGGGCCCATAGGGTTGTGAGACGTTGATGGTCCCACATTATCTAGGAAATCGGCTCACAAATGACGGTAAGGTTGTCAGCCTTACCCTCCGGCCGTCCTTTACCCCCCAGGAAGATTCCTGGTACTCATTTCTGTTAGAGGCTGAGTCGACCCCAGGGCCATAACGCGGCTGGAAGGATTAGGTCATTTGAAAAATCCACCTGATCGGGACTCGAACCTGCGACCTTGTAGCATAGTGTCTCAACCAACTACGCTACAGCGTGCCCCCGGCGTCAGCTGCGCATGCCTTACAACGTTGAATAAAATGTTGAGTCCTGTTGATCACTAATTCGAATCTCTGTGGGGGATTTGCATAATGAACTAACGACTTTTGTCGACGTCACAGTCAAGTGATTAGCTGCGCTGCTTTGTAATCTGGATGTTCTAGTTTCATATCTTGGCCCACTGGATTCGAATCATGGCCGGTGACCGGATTTCTTGTGGTTTTCGTTAGTCCCTCCAAGCAAATAGTAGGATGGTAAGCCAGCTTGAAAACGTTTCGTTCATCTCCATGTTCTTTGCGTCTGTACCGTGGATCGTTGCTTCTGGCAGAACGCTCTCATTTTTTAATATAAAGAAGTATATTTTTTAAGAGTCCATTATATCCCGTGAGATAGAATTCTTCATAACCAGCGCTATGAAAACCTCAAATCCCACAAGTAAGTCTTTGGTTTTCTGGTGTCTCCAAACTGTGCGGATAAGACGGTGTCCAATACGCAGAACGAAAGTAATAAATGCAGTTGGGGGGGGGGGAAATTAATGTGCATCGAATTGAGACTGCTTCAGGAAACGTAAGAATGAACACAGGCACCTGAATTTGGGATGTAGCGGCGTTTGAGCAAAGGACTAACACTTCTGCCGAGGCACGAGTGTCTGGAGCCACATCACGGGCCGGGCTATTACAGCCCATTAAGCACATGCTAGGGCCGCGCCATAGCTCAAGCAGTTAGTAGCTGGCTTCCCACCACGGCGGCACGGGTTCGATCCCGGGTCTGGTCAAGTGGGATTTGTAGTGAACAAAGTGGCGCTGGGGCAGGTTATATCCGAGTACTTCGGTTTCCCCTGCCAATCTTCATTCCACTAATTGCTCCACAATCACCCTCACCTACCATCTGGGGCTGGTACAATAGGCAAGAAGTGGCCGCAGTACAAGCGACTTAGTCCCACCCCGCTAGCATAAAGAAACACATGCTACATAATTCTTAACCTCACCAATATGGCTGTACCTGAGTCCCTGGTTCTTCTAAAGCAGAAGGGGATATTCTATGGAGCCACGGGTCCTCCTGGCTGCGGTGTACTCTTCCTGTGCTTACCTTGGATTGACATAGGAGATTTGGGTGCTTAAATATTTGTGTGCCCTAAGGTTGCCCCCCCCCCCTGTTGATGTGTTATTCGTGCATATTTAAATTTTGAATTGTAACTGTTTGTAATGAGGCACTATGCTACAAGCCGGAAGGTCGCGGGTTCAAGTCCCGATGAGGTCACTGGATTTTTTCAATTGACTTAATCCTTCCAGCCGCACTATGGCCCTGGGATCGACTCAGCCTCTAACAGAAATGAGTACTAGGAATTAATTAAATAATTTTCCTGGTGAGTAAAGCGCGGCCGGCTCGTAAGGCCGACAACCTTACTTGTCTTTGAGCCTACTGTCTAGAGAATGTGGGACCCTCAACGTCTCACAACCCTATGGGCCTTCACGGCCTGTTACAGAGATAGCTTCACTTTTTTACTTTACTTACTTTACTATTTGTAATGAGTTTTATCAGAACGCTGGAATGTAGATTTACTGTCACTCTACAAATTAGCATTCGCTCGCAGCAACAGACACCAGTTGCATAATATGGATCCATATCGAGACAATTAACTTTAATAACGTGGCTTATAGATCATAGAAAGGTGCCTTTTGATGGCCTTAATCATAGGTCGAAACATGTAGCGCAAGAAATCTATGTTTATGTTAAATAAGCAAGTTACATATCAACGCCTATTTTGTCTTCATCCTAAAATATTTCTTCTGCTTTGTTGTGTTGACGGTAATAACCATAAGATACCATGAAGACGCATGGTGAAGTATATGTACCGATCAACGTATTCTTGACCTCGGTACTAGTTGGAGGTAAGTGGTCAGCTTCACGCGTCTGCCGTTTTAACCCCCGAGGAAAAAGCCCGCGGTACCCATTAGAAAAGAGGCTGGGTGGGACCCAGGTCCGGTCTGGACGACTTGGAAAGGGGGAAAACCTTGACCCTGTCGGGACTCACATTCGGACCCCACAGCCGTCTAACCCGTAGTCCATCGCTATATACCAACTGCGCTACCCCAGCTCAATTTTCTTCTCCTAGTTCATCATTATTATGAGTGCTAAGGTGTATAATCCTTACTTTCCAGAAGTGATCTTTGCGAATTATCGTGTCTCACCTCCCCTGCGCATTACTGCCTTTCTAGCAGTAATCGTTCTTTTAGAAAAGAGTCTAGAACTGGGTCGGAAATAGATTCATCATCTAATTCCAGCTATCAGCCTCTCTAGAGGGTGCTTACCCTTTTCGAAGTCTCTGGAAGTGTGTGGCTGTTATAGTGGTTTCTTCGCATAAATCATAATTCGGCACTCTTCCAACTGCGTTATAATTACGTACGTTACATGAACGAATACCGTTGGTCAAACTACTCTTTGTTGCCTCAGCCCTAAATGGTCCCTGTTGTCTTCTTAACGTAACTACTGAAGACATCTCTTAATGGAGTTATGTCAGCTCGGTTCAGTTCTGTGCTACTGATCCCTGAAAGCAATCGTCCAAGTAATTATTAATTGTGATCTCATAGCATCCGTTCTTATGACTTCGTCTAATTATGTCCTGTGGATTTTCCGCAAGAAGATGGAGTTTTATGGACGTCTGCAGAATCTGCAAGCGGATTTGGGGGCCTGAAACCGCCTGTAACTATTCCTGCAAGTTCCTCATTCAGAACATCACAATAATGCCAAGTGAACAAATTATTTCCTTGTTTTATCAGTAATTGAGACGTGAATTGGCATTAAACTACACTTAATACAGACGATCTGTACTAGACGGTGCCGTCTTAAAATGTGCCGGTTCTGGAGAACAACGGAACACATCTGCCGTGCTACATACTGCCTTACGTCTTTTTCCCCGAAGTCTGCGTCCTCTGTGAGGACAAGCAGAAACATATGCACAGACTTGCTTTTTATAATCAGAGATCCTGCGCATGTGCGTTTGTTGCAATCGAGCTGTACAGACTGTTTTTTTTTCAATTACTCTTCGTTAAAATGAAGAGCTGGGTTAGCGTAGTCAGTATAGCAACTGGCTACGGGCTGGACGACCAATGGTTCGGAGTTCGAGTTCCAGTAGGGTCAATAATTTTCATTTCTCTATGTTGTGCAGACCGCCTCTCCGGTCCACCCAACCTCCTATGCAATGGGTACGGGGTACACTTTCTCTGGAGTTAAAGCTGCCGGGGTGTGAAGCTGACCACTCACCTCCGGCTAGTTCGAGGTCAAGAAATGTGGTTCTATACATCCACTCCCCCATACGTCTTCATGTTGTAGTGCTTAAATAGTTAAGTACAGGTACAACAACTTCACCTTTTACCTTCATTAAAACGCACGATAATGTAAATACGTGCTTCATCAAAGCCCCGCTACTTGTTCCGCCTTTAACTTCTCCTGCCTGTTCTGATTGGAGGGAATTAATTAACCGTTCTGTTGTTTATTCACGGGACACAACAGTGGAGGCAGGAGCAGTACATCCAACCTTGTCCAGCCAACCGCATCACTTCGTCTCCAACTAGAAGCATATCTAGTGCTGTCGTAGTGGCGTCTTGTGTGTCCAGTCTTTCTGTTTTGCTGCTAGGCTTACAGAGACGGTGGATGGAGAAGAGAGTAGATGTGTTTTCTGTGGGTTAGATTATGTAACTTGGAATGATTAGTGATGGGTAGTGAATATTGAATTGTAAATCACATTGAAGGAAGCGATATTGGTCCAGTGTGAGGACTATACCACCATTTGCGTCTTCATTCATTCATTCATCAGTAATCTGTCAGACGACAGGTCCACAATCTCTTCCAAAACAGTTCCTCCACTTAATGCGATCTTCTGTTTTTGGAAAGAGACTATCCAGGAAAAGTGATAATGTGGTAGTTTTTCCATTTGCTTTCCACATCGCAGTACAGCAGCCTCAAAGACGTGTCATTGTTACGAAATGGCTCAGTATTGAAACTCGTAACAGCGTTTTGGTATGCGTCCGTTTAAATTTGATCCAGCGCAACAGTCTGCGCAGAAGACCTTTCTTCTTTTGTTTCTTTGCAGTGTTCGTATCCCCTGGTTTTTTTCTGCACCAACCGAAGAGTTTCTTGTGCCTTCTTTCCTTTTTAGGTGCCTTTTCCTTCTTGTCATGGCCGCTGATTTGCGATTCGACGTTCGATGTGCGGACCACGGAATCTTTGCTGACATGGTCTAGATCTTGGATGATCTTTTCCACACTGCTCCCAAGAGACTGATTGCTCTCGACGCTTCCAGACTCTGGCTTCGGTGGCTCGCTCATGCTAACCTGTGGCGATGTAATACTGACGAAGGGAACACTTTCCAGAGTTTCTTCCCCGTCACACTGGGGCACTTGAGTAAGGTCTCCCACTTTCCTTAGAGGTACTACATCATCTTGAATGGGAACCTCACTGCTTTCGTCTCCAGTTCTCCAGTTCTTCCTTTTTTTTCCAGTCTAGGGACTGAAAAATATCACGAGAGACGCCAGTCACGATAGCCGTACCCCAGGCCAAGATCCGAACCTCAGATATCTCGGACACGAAGCAAAAGTATTACTCTCTCGAAAGCGATATTCGATCATGTTGGGCTACCTAGACAGACTTCAGACAGTGGACAGTTTATAACATAATATTAGTATATTCTGAAGGGGAGGCCGAACTGCTCAGTGATATTGAAGAGAACCTCTTGTGTTCCTGTCGTATACTGAATACTTCTGCAGTTAAATCACGAGCCGCCACTGCACGCCAGTCGCATCCCTGAGTGGATGGATTGCCGCAGATTGGATTCCTTCTAGCAGCTCGACTTAGATTGATGTGTGGGTAATTCCACTGCACAATGCAATGTAACACTTAGATCTCTAGATCTGGTGCAGAAAGGAGGTCCCTAACTGCCTGTCGCCAAAGGATGTGAAGAGCTCGGATCGCTACCACACATAGTTTCCTAATTCATAACCAGATTTATGAATGTATTGATAGTTTGTTTAACAACGCCATCAGTATCTCAGGCAAGGTCTGTGTAGGGTCGAGTGGTAGGATAGTAATGAACTGAAATGGTGGTGGAAGGAACTGGTCGAGGCCTGATTAAAGGTAGCTGTCCTGTAATTTTCCTGGAAGGAAGAAAATCAGTTCTATAAACCCATTTTCACTAAACTGGCTCAGTATCGTGTTTTATGTTGAACTTCAGTAATTGTCCTTAATCTTCAAACACTTGCAGTTGAAAGTCAGTCGGTCAGTGGAAATCATCACCTTGAAGACATGTTTGAATGTATTAAAGTCTGTACATCTTAATTTCATTTTAAGGCCGCGCCATAGCTCAGGCGGTTAGTCGCTGGCTTCCCACCGCGGCGGCCCGGGTTCAAGCCCGGGTCTGGTCAAGTGGGATTTGTGGTGGGCAAAGTGGCGCTGGGGCAGGTTTTCTCCGAGTACTTCGGTTTCCCCTGCCAATCTTCATTCCACCAAATTCTCCATCATCATAATCACCCGGGGCAGGTACAATAGGCCAATGAGTGGCCGACGTGCCGAGTGGACCCAGTTGGACTCCACCCCCCCACTAAACGAATTTAATTTTAATTTCATTTTATTTATATTTATTGTTTGCTTCCTGTTTATACTATCGTATATGATACATATTATTGTACAATCGTCAACACAACACATTCGTAATAAATAAACCAGTATTGTATTAATATTCGTTTATTATGTACATTTGCTACATGTTTCGATCCAGCCGGATGATCATCAGGAAATTTTCATAAAATGTACTACTCGTATTGAATTGTATTTCTATTGTGGGTCAGTATTAGTGGTCAAAAATATAAATTTCAAATTGTATAATAATTTTTTATAGTCCAGGTTTTTAACGACGCTCTCAGTTGCTCGGACTATATAGCGTCGAATGAGAGGAAGATTACTGAATAACAACTTGTAACTAGCGGTGTTGGCGTAATTAAAGGAGCTATTCCGACATTTCCCTAGATGGACTCAGCAAATGAACGAGAACCCTCAGGGTAGCTCGTCTTTGTGACGAGTTTTGAACCCGGAACTTACCAAATAGGCAACAGAAAATGAGGTAACAACGTTAGATCATGTAGAACATAAGGAAACGTGTTTTAATAATGCACAGTGGATTCATATTGTTCATGATCTTGGCCAGTGTCGAGTTTAGATTTCAAACCCCCAAGTACTCCTGCTGCCGGTCACGGGAGCCGAGCGGTCTAAGGGATGCACTCTCTTCCCTCGCTCGGAGGCTGGGATCGTGGGTTCGAATCCCACACAAGGCATGGATGTTTAATGTTTGTGCGTGTGCCTTTTTCTCTTTGTTTGTCTACAGGTAGAGGCTTTACGACGAACTGATCACCCGCCCAAGAAGTCCTACCGAATGTCCAGGATCTAATAAACCTAAGTGAAACGGAGAGTTTCATGGAGGTAGGCGAAGGCCCAAATTGGGGCTGTAGCGCCAAAGAAATAAAAAAGGTATTCCAGCTAGACCGTCTGCCTCTCAGCTAAGAGAACAGAGAGCGCTTGGAAGACCGGACCCCAAGTACAGTAACACGAGTAAATAGAATTTCGGAATGCGAATTTGATTGACATGCTTAGGGGCCGCGTTCAGAATTCAGTATTAGCTTTTCTGAATCGTCTAGTGTTAGAGTCTGCCGATGAAAAGCAACCAAACTGGAAAGAAACTGAAGCATATATCAAGAAACTGAGGTTTAGTAATGTGCATTGGCTTTAGTTGGCTCGGGACAGAGTTCAGTGGCGGGATTGTACGTTATAGTCTTTGAACCTTGGGGTTGTGCCATCACATGGATCGTTATTGCGTTACCCGGTCGGTGAGTCAATATAGTAAGATATTGGCCGGAGACATGGTTTTCGTATTCATTTTTCAGTCATGTATACGCTGTCAATTGTTTGTGAGGGTATCTTCTTTAAAAGTGAGATTAGTGCACATGGAGTATGATTCCTTGTAAACCCACATCCCATATGTTGCTGAAACTGAATTTGTCGAAACCCACTGGGGTTTCCCTGCCTAGATTTGTGTGTAGGATCTCGGAGCGCTATGGGAATAGGCAGCCCACCAACCGTTCTCATATTAAAACAAGAATAAACATCACTGCCTGGTCCATTTTAAAGCTAGGCCTACTTATCTCCTCTCGACAGGTGGTAAAATTCCCTGGGTTAATGCTCATGATTCCACCAAACAGCGCATTGCTATATTCTGCACAAGAAAACAACTTGCCTGCAGATTAAATGAATCCACTGCATGTTCTGTCCTGTCGTCTCTATTTCCGACGTTTGTTTACAGTTTGTTTATTTATTTAGTTCCTTTTTTTTATTCATCTACTCCTTCCTTTATTTCATTCTTCTTTAGACTTGTTATTGTTCTATAGCTCTTCGTTTATTTTCATATATTATGTATGTCTTTCCATGTGGAAGTGGGTTGACATACTTCCACCATAGCCCTGCGAGTCTTAGAAGCGACGAAAAAGGAACACGGTGTTGGGGGGTGTAAGTTGACCACCTTGCCACTGAGGGACATAAATACAGGTGCATGACCCTCCAGTTTGGGAGTTGGACGCAAGGCTGACGACCTTGCTCTATAAAAAAAAATGCGAAAATAAAAACTGAATCAAATCTGTCAGAAATTTCTAAGGAAGGCTTTCTTTCAAGAAGGTCCGTTTTGCCAGTGATGATGGTGATTCATTTTATCTCATGCTTCCTCCATTTCCTCCTTTCTTTCGCTTCCTTTTTCTTCATCTCTTCTCTCTTTTTCTTTTTTCCTTGTATTGTTTATTTTCGCTGTACTGCGCATCTCCTTCCCAACCCGATGAAGTCCTCAGTGTGGTAAGTAAGTCAGTAGAGAAACGTTCACGCGCCCACAACGGGCCGACTCTTCTAACACGTGTGGGCCCTAGTCGGATTTTCTTCACGTCTGGCTCTGGATATCATCACTGTTGCTGTGATATGAATGTTGACATCGGACCGACATTGTTCCTGCATCCGTAATTGAACGTTATCTCGTTAAATACACATCGGTTGAAGACATGACATCATTTCAGAACGCCTGCTCATGCGTTATGTGCAGAACCCAGGTCGGGTCGGGTCGCAGAACTGCCGTGAACTGGTTGAGGCGACTCACGCACAGTGCTTGCCACGCTAGCACAGCGTTGCCCCACTCAGACCTTTACGCGCGTCAGGATATGAACGGAGAAGCAGAATCAGAGAGTATGAAGAAGACAGAGAAAGGACAGGAAAAGAATGCGAACATGAAGAAAGAGGAGAATGAAATATGTTTGTTTGAGAATAAAACTCTCTCTTTATTCCATGTTATTTTCCTTTTGCGGCATCCATGTTTGTGCTCCCGTCGTATGTGTGTTCTCACTAGTTGCGCGTATGAAAATAACACGGAACGGAGATAGGGTTTTATTCTCAAACAGACACATTTTAGTGTGAACAAAGATGTGCAATAACACGGAAATATATTGACCTAAGACCTGGTGTAGTGCGACGGTTTCAAAAAATGAACAACTGCCTGAAGATAAGCAAGTAACGCCGAAACATATAGCAATTGAGGTGATCTCAATGTTGTTTTAAATTAAAGAGAGATTGTGAACAGTTTTAAGTTGCATTACAGACGGAAGTGAATGAGTGAGTGATACATCAATGCATCAGAATGATGAAGTATATTATTATAAACAAAATAATTAAATTCTCCCAACAAACTCCAGTGCCAAATTTAATGTCAGTCCTTTCAGGTGTCAGAGACGAAAGAAATTGGCAATAGGACGGGCACAGTGTCCCCCCTATGCGTGTACTTCTTGCGAAGACCATGTTACATCGGGCGTGTTTGTACAAGTGAAGAGAGCGCTAGTCGTAGCTCCCCATTGATAACAGAAATGTCGATATTCGAAGTTAGTTCCCTCGCTCCCCCGTCACAAACTTGTTATTACTCTGTATAGTTACTGCATTACAGTTCATTGCGGTTGGTAGCATTGGGGGCTGATTCTGCACAGAGTACTTTCCCATTGCTGTGACTTGAAGTGCCGCCGTGCTGCACAGCCTAACATGACTTCGGCATATATGATCCTAGTGAGAGTGATTCCATAGAACGCTGTAGACTTGTGTTCAGTAGGTGCACGATTTGAGTCTCGGCCAGGCGACAGGCTGTCATGACTGAGGTGAGGATTTTCGTGGCTTCTCTCAGTCCCTCCAGGCACAATCCTGGATAGTTCCCTGATTAGGCCACCACCACTTCATTGTATATTTTTTCAAATTCATCATCATACCATGATTAAGAAACTGGAAAAGCTGCCAAGGCCCACAAGGGCTGTAACGTCATAGACGGATGGATGGATGGATTGATAGATAGATTACACCATTCGACGCTAATAGTCTCAGTAGTGAAAGCATTGTTAAATAGCCTGCAAGGAAAGGGACGTATCAGGTTGAGTATGTACTGTGCGTTGGAAGGATATTGTGACGCAGTGCTAGGCAACAGTCAGCTAAACAATTTAATGAGCGTTACGCTGTCAACGAATAGACGTCCATTGCTAGGCAACGAGTTTGGTTACCACGATATTACAGGCGTATCCGTCACCACAAAGAAATGAACAGCAGTTATGGAATCTTTGAAGGCGGTGATCTCTATTAGGTTCTCCGGCATTTGCAAAAGGCTGTGCAGTCGTCAATATTTGAGGATTTAGTAGTTGAAGTGTTACCAGGCAACGACCAAGCAAACGGACGTCGTTAGGAGGAGTTCAGTGTGAGCTGATATTCGAGGTCTGACAACAGAGTTCGCCCCAACTCGCCACCGTGTTCTTGCCGTGGCAGCAGCGGACAGAAACCTCAGCATTGTTTGATGACGTTGGCATATCAGCGTTTCACAGCTGTGTTGTTGTTGATCTATGGCAGTCTCTTTTTGAGTGTGTTTCGGTGCGCCGTCGCGAGAATTTTGGAGCCTGAATTAGAGGGAGTAAACAAATAAATGTGCTGGAACACCCTCCATATTCACAGGATTTAGGGCCAGTGACTCTTTTCTATTCCCAAAGATAAAGAAGATATTGAAAGGAAGGCATTTTGATGACATTGATGACATAAGGAGTTATACGACGGCAGCTCTGAAGGTCAAAAACCGATTCCAAAATTATTTTGAAGGGTAGACTAGGCGCTGGCATCGGTGCATAGCCTCCCAAGAGGAGTACTTTGAAGGCGACCACAGTGATATTCAGCAATAAGGTATGTAGCACTTTTACCGCGATGAATTCGCGAATTTTATTATCGGCCACGTAATCAACTGCAATTGTAATAGAGGCGTCCAGTAAATCCAGTCATTAAATCTAGAACCCACAATTATTCGCCTAGCTAACCCCTAATACGTGACAATATGGAGTGAAGAGAAAGTGGTCTAGTTGTAATATCTGAGCACTTGTCTGAATGGTTTAATATAATAAGAAGTATTGTACGAAGAGCAGCCGGCTTCCTGGCCAGAATCTCAACCCGAAGTCCCTCGAGTTCTGAACGCTGCAAGGCAACCGATGTGGTCAAAATAGAGATACTCAGTGAATAATTAATTATATTATAATTATTCATATTAATAGAGGTTCAGGCTGTGACCAAACGCTACGTCGTGGAGTGTCATTGGATGGTGCGGAGATAAACCTTCAAGTATTCCAGACCTCGACACTAGATGATCAGCTTCACGCTTCGGCTACTTGACCTCCAGGGAAAAACTACGGTAGGCGTACTATACAAGGCAGCATGGGTCTCTGTTCCGTTCGATGAATATAATCTTTAGGGCAACGACAACGCTTTGTAATTGACTTCAGAGAAGGCTGTGGTCTTTCCCCCTTATTTGTTGGTTGTATCAAATAATAAAGTTATGGAAACCTTGGCTTTTGTGTTTTTTTTATAGCTCTGTCATTATATAGGAAGCCGGGATAGCGTAGTCTATATAGCGACTGGCTACGGGCTGGACGACCAGAGGGGTCGGAGTTCGATTTCCGATAGGGTGAAGAATTTTCTCTTCTTCACGTCCACCAGACCGGCTCTGGGGTGCACCCAACCTCCTATGCAGTGGGTACCGGGGGCTCTTTCCCCGGTGAATGAAGCTGACCGCTCACCTCCAACTAGTGCCAAGGCCAAGAAAATGTGGAACTATACATCCATTCGCCATACGCCTTTATGGCGTAGTGCTTAATTAGTTAAGCACAGGGACAACTTTACCTTTACATCTGTCATTATATACATACCATAGCCTGTAGCGTCATATGGTGGGATGATGAATGATGAATCGGAAAGGGTTTGGAAGGAAAAGGTGCCGTGGCCTAATAGAGGTACGATCCCGGAAATCTCATGGAGGGACTTAAGGAAACTGCGGAAAATCTCAGTCGATGTAGCAGGTGTCCCGGCCGAGGCTCGAACTGAGCATCTCCCAAGAGGTGAAACCGTAGGGAATATTGAGTGAACAGGATGCAGATGATGAAATGTTAATAGCAGACACAGATGATCTGCAGTTCCCCAAAGTTTACACTAACCCACAGACCTGTATAATATGAAAGTGTCGACAACCAAGTTTAAGAGTTATTGCCTTCCACGGGAATAATATAAGGAGTGTTAAGTAGTAATTATAAAGAGAAGTAACGGGGGGAGTTCAAACTTTTACATACTGGTGTCTGGGGAATTTAATCACAGATAGAAGACAAGAAGAGATTCAATCTTTAAAATTTATGATAGAACGAATGAAATATTAGGGAATAATTTTGGAAAACAAAGGAGGAAGGACGTACTTCTCTGATTTCACACTGTGGTTTTGTTATTGCTAGTGGGATGGGATTAAGTTCCTTGTACTGCGTCCACTTCTGGCCTATTGTACCAGCCCCAGATGGTAGGTGAAGGTGATTGTGGAGCAATTGGTGGAACGAAGATTGGAAGGGAAACCGGAGTACTCTGAGAAAACATGTCCCAGCGCCACTTTGTCCACCACACATCCCACTTGACCAGACCCGGGATCGAACCCGGGCCGTCGCGGTGGGAAGCCAGCGACTAACCGCTTGAGCTATGGAGCGGCCCTTCGCAGAGTGGTTAGTAAACCAGCACTGCTGCCGTGTGCAGCGAATTCTGGACAATGTTCGAAGCAAGGGAACGGTGTATTGAGGCGGGACGAATGAGATTCCTAGATCATTATTCGGAATAGCAAGAAGAGGCGACCGATATGACAACATTCCACAGTAAGATACAAGAAGTTTGGAAGTACCGTCAGAATTGGAGTAGTATATGCAGAAAATGCCAGCCGATCGTCTGTCCACAGAGTAGCAATGGAATGTGGGTCCCGTAGCTTAGAGACTAGTGAAGACGCAAGAAAAGATAGAATGACCAATTGGGCTTTGCTTCAGAACCGGAATTATAGTGCCCACATCGCCCGAGGAAGGAGGAGGAGAAGGCCTACACTAATAACAACAACAGCAACAGCAATGTGTATGGCTTTGTTTTATATAATGGATTATAATTTCGCTGGCTGGATGTCTTATCCTGAATTGTTTTTAGTGATTTTCTCAATAGAGTAAACCCTCGTTAAAATGGATCTCGATATAATGGAGAAGATCTGTCTCTGTACACTTTTGAATTTTTAGAGATGTTGAGGGTCAAAGAAGATTTTATGGTTAGAAAACTATTTGAGATACAAGAAGTTCTGGGAAGAACTGATCTACTTTACTTTGATTCGACACGGACCGCATAGAAAGCGACGCATCCAAAATTCGTTTATTTTTGCATGTGAATTCGTTGTCGCTGTAACGTTTTTACCTAACCGTTGCCTAGCAACGATAGGGGATACATATACAGACACACAGACTGAAGGGAGGGGTCCATGAAGTATGCCATTGAGATGGGATCAGGCACCATGTTATACATAGCAAGTTTCATGAAGATTGGTTCGAGCATTCAAAAGTTACACAAACAGACACACGGACAGCGTTGTAATGTCATGAGCCTACTCTTATTTGCATTTTTATAGGATAGTAGGCCAAAATATACCAATACAAAAACCCATTATATAATCGCATTGTGCGTTTTTATGTTTATTGCGGACATTGGGCACGTATCCTATTACATGCTTTCGTGAGTACCCATTCACTCGGTTATAGAGAACATAGGTGTTAATTGGCGCCCCCCAATTAATCGGTTTTAACGGGGTGTATTGTACTTCTGTCCAAGTGCTAATTCATATCATTGGGAAAGCGAGTGATGGCTGTACGTAATCAGCTCTGAAGTGTTCACATTTGAACACAGTCTCTGATTACCGAAGACTCATTACGCTTATCGAGAGGTATACGAGGCATTCGCATTTCGTTAGCTCGAAAATACTTTACCTGAATTTTCCAAACGAGGCGTTAATGAAGCACAGAGATTGTGTAGTCCGGGCTGTGCCCCACCTAGTGGGGTGAAATGGGGTTAATGTGCTGTGTGAGGGTAGCAGCTTTCCGCCCTGCTGGGAGGGAGATTGGAATGCGAGAGGGTAGCCACTTTCAGAGCAGGTGAGCCTCAACAAGTGCAGCTGTAGCCCCTTTAGTTGAAGCTTAGCATGGCCACAAACATAGAACTGCAGAAAATCGAGCAAGAGGAGCTTCGTAATTAGAAGGTCTGGCCTTCCCGTGCTGCTTATACTTAAGGTGATTAAATCGTGGATGATTCAATGGACCAGACATGACATGCGCATAGGGAATTTAGAAATACGTATCGAATTTGAAACTTAGCACAAAATAGCTTGCGCTCTTGGCCTAACATGTGGCGCGAATTGTATAATAACTTGCCCTGTTGGTCTAACATGTAGCACGAATTGTATAATAAAGAGGACTTCGTAGTGGGAGAAAAATGCACGTAGAATTTTATTGGTGGAACTTTTTGGAAATCAGCAATTTATTGGAGAGAGGACAAAGTTAGGGTAGAGCTTAGGGAAGTGAGTCGTGAGTGTTGGAGGTGATGAAAACTGTGTGGTTCAGGATCATGTCCATAAGGAGACTTTCTCGATAGATATGTTGAATGTTGGGATCTACGACCAGAAAATTGGTTACGATCTGTCAGTACCTGAAATTTTGTTTTCGGATCCATATTGAAACAACAGAGCGTTTTATTGATCTGTTTTGACTTGTAGACTGGCCCTGGCCGCTCCATAGCTCAAGCGGTTAGTCGCTGTTTTCCCACCGCGGCGGCTCGGGTTCGATCCCGGATCTGGTCAAGTGGGATTTGTGCTGGACAAAATGGCGCTAGGGCAGGTTTTCTCCGAGTACTTCGTTTTCCTCTGCCAATCTTCATTCCACCAATTGCTCCACAATCTCACCTATCATCTGTGGCTGGTACAATAGGCCAGAAGTGGCCGCAGTACAAGGGACTTAGTCCCACCCACTAGCAATAAAAAATACTGTATAGTCCTTGTTTCTCATGCATGCCATTCAGAGCCTGGTGATTCTTTATGAATGACCTAATCCCGTCAGAATGAAATCTGTATGAACATTATACACGTATGTTCCTAGAGCGGCTATTCCTTCTTCCTCCCTTTTTTATTTTAACTCTAATTTTTCTCGTTGTTCTTATGTTTAGAGCCAAGGTAGCCAATCCAAAATAATGACTAGGTTACGGTCTGGGGGCCGAGGTTAACTTTTTGGTATGGGGCAGAGACTTTTTTCACGTTACCGCATGCAGACCTCCTCTTGGACAACCGGGCCTCCTATGCAATGGGTACCTAGAGCTGTTTTCTTGGGGGTAAGTCATCCAGGGTGGAAGCTGAAATCAGTGCCGAAGTTAGGAATGCGTGATGATGTACTTCCATTTTCCTATACGTCTTTAACGTTTCTTGATTAATTAAGCACTGGCAAAACTTTAAATATTTATATGCATGTGAATTCCCTCATAAAATGATGCCCCATCTCCCAATAATACTAGCAGAATGTTCCAGGTCTCACGTGTAAAAGGACCCGTGCCTGAGACAGTGGTCCTATTTAAATATGTCATATTGACAGCTGAAGCAGGATTGCTGGCAATCAATAGAACGCATTCCAATTCCAGATTCGGAACAGTCTGTCCATATGTTCATCTGACGCCATTAGTGGCTCGGAGGAAAATGGAGCGTCTACCGCCATGTTTTAGCGTTGAAATGAATGGCTTATCATCACGCTCGGGTTCACAGTATGATGAATCGAGTGTCGTATTGGCGTCAGAAGAGTCTTTTCACGAATTAAATTACTGTCAAGTTCTTTTTGTTTGTGTCTGTCTGTTGTCGCAAATTGGACTGCTGTCAAATTGAAGTTCTGCAAATATGTGTGACAAGCAATTATGAAAGGGGAGCTGGTACATGAAGAGAACACCACAAGAGTTGAGAAGGAGTACAGAAATGTAAACCGTGATTTTTCAAATGCGCATTATGTGATTGTTTATATCTTTTTTGTCGTGATGTTCATTTATTGAAGACAAGGCCATGAATCGGTTGTCTTTAATCGTTTACATCTTGTGCAGAATTCTTGTGTTTCTTACTGCGGTGCAATATTAAGTCCGTGGTCTTGTGAGCTATGATGCCGTGTAGTCTGATATGTTACCAACGTTTCGGAGATCCCTTTGGCAGTCTTCTACCAAACTACACGTTGTCGCATCCCACATGATCGCAGTCTTAAACGTCATAAATAGGCAACTTAGAGGAGCACACGATTGTATGAGGTTGATGAAGCGCATGCCTGATATGTCATTTCTAGGCAGCCTCTCTGCCACGGGATTAAGTCAGGAGAAATCGATAAATTAGTTCGTTCATTTCTTATTTACTTAATCCGTTCCTCTTATACCTTACGGTGTCGAGTTCACCCCACCCCCCCATTTTGATCACTCTACAGACGGTATGATTTCTTGAACGAGTGATCAGCTCATGCAAGGCCTCTACCTAAACACAGGACAATACAAACACAAAATAAACACATACACATACCAAACATCCATGCCTTGGGTGGAATTCGCACCCACGATCCCGTCTTCCGACCGAACGAAGATGGTACATGCCTTAGACCTCTCGGCTACCGTAAACGGCTGTTCATTTCTTTTGCCAGTTAATTAGCCAGATGACATGTATTCAACTATATATTTAGTTTCAGACCTTAAAGCGTCAACTTCTATTAATATTCGTGTGTCATGTCAAGTAATGTAGGTGTCTTAGTGCCATTTAATAAGTATCTCGAGCTCGGAATATATTACCAGCTCTCCAGACTGATGTAATTACAGTTTTCCTCAGCCTGTCCAAGCGAACGTTAGGTAGCTTGAAATTGGCCACTACCAGCTTCATGCATGCACACCATTTATGTCCCATCTTCCAATCTACCTTTATTCATTCGTAGGCCTATATCACATGGCGTAGTCGGGCGATTTTCAACGGACTACACAGCGTTATGCCCCAGAGAGAGAATTCTTCATAACCACCGCTGTGAGATCTTAAGACCCTAGATCACAAACCGTTGTTTAACTTTTGGCGAAATTCCGCATGAAAGGTCTTTGCATAGCCATATTCACCGATAGCAAATCCTTCTTAACAAATCGCCACAAATGAACTTTTCAGTTCCTTGACTTTTTGTAATTCTCTGTTGTTTAAAACTGGTTTATTCTTATTTTTATCTCGTATATTACACTACGATTGTAAGTTTGTAGGATATCATCATTTTTATGTGTCACCAAAAACTGATGCCGGAAGCAGCGTCATCAGCAGCGACTTGAAGCACAGAGCAAATGATGCTCGAGATGGTTCAAGTTCGTATAGCAACAGGCGTGACCAGAGTGGTTTGAACGGCTGTTGTACAGCGATGTGGAAAGCAAATGGGAAAACTACCACAATATCACGTTTCCTGGATAGTCTCTTTCCAAAAACAGAGATACTATGTATGCGAAGATAGAGGGGCGGATAGAAGTGACCAGAAGACGTAAGATGATGCTGGATGACCTTAGGGGCAGAAGAGGATATTTTCATTTGAAGGAGAAAGCTCTAGATCGCATTAAGTGGAGGAACTGTTTTGGAAGAGACTGTGGACCTGTCATCTGACAGATTACTGATGATGATTTTATGCTTTCTGAAATGACATTTACGAATAGACCGCAAGTAGACTATTATCCTGCAAAGAACATTGTTGGGAATGTTGTGAGCTTCTTTACTGAGTATACTGGTTCTAATATTGTTACCTTAAGTTCTACAACATCTGCAGCTGAGAGCGTCCTTAAATGACCTAAGACCCTGTAATCTAGAGGATAATGGGACCTGCAAATGGGGAACTTAACGCCATGTATTAAATTCTTCTCAACGCTGAAATACAGATGGGAAGAACTCACTTGAAAGACGCAGACGAACGTGTGAGAAAACGAGAAAATAAATTTGCCCGTCCTGGTCCTTAGTTAAGCACCACACCAAGAGACATATTGGGGCGGGGGGAGAATTTTCCTGTAGTTCCACAAATTCTAAGGTTGGCACTAAACGGAGATGAGTGGCTAGCTTTAAACTCTTGGCCGTTTTGCACCCAAGGAAAGAAAATGTGGCAGATATCATATTTTGAGCGAGGATAGACCTGGAAGGTATTCAGCGAAAGTCATAGGTTTCGCCACATATTTCTCGTGCTCTTCCCCCTCCCCCTTCACAAAATTCATAAACTGCAGGCATAGAAGGAAAATTAGGTCGCACCTCCCACCGTGCAGGTATATGCTGAAATTGCTTTCGGACATTAATTTGGTCGTCACAGCTGTGAACATGTAACATGCTAGACTTTTAACTGCGAGGGTTTGTAGCCGAAATTACAGACTGGAAGATAACTCGTAGGTCTGTATTCACAAATACTCTCCATGTGTGGAGTGCAGCTCCTTCGCCCGCAATTTGCGGACTCTTTGTGCAGTGGTGAGTAGGAATTCTCCCGACACGATTAATTTGAACGTATTTATGTTGTCAGAATTAATAGCCGACTGTTATTTTACGTCGGTGAATATTTTAAAACCCGCTAACGAATCCCAGATATTATTTCGAGATGAGATGTGTTTTAGTGGGGGGCACGCGGTAGCGTAGTTGGTTGAGGCACTGTGCTACAAACCGGAAGGTCGCGGACTCAATTCTCGATGGGGTTATCGGATTTTTTCACTTGGCCTATACTTTCCACCTGCACTGTGGCCCTGGGGTCGACTCAGCCTCTAACAGAAATGACTACCATGAATCTCCCTGGGGGTAAAGGGCGGCCGGCGCGTAAGACTGAAAGCCTCACCGCAATGTGTGAGCCGATTGTCTAGAAAATGTGGGAGCCTCGACGTCTCACAACCCTATGCACTTCCGCGGCCCGTTACGGGGTTAGCTTTGCCTTTTTTATATGTTTTAATGAACATAAATACAAATATATTTCTTGAAATTAAATTGTTGCTGACCTGGTCAAGATATTCCCCGCTTTTGCTTACAGATTAATTTCAGGTATCAGAACTCCTCTCCATTAGACCCTATAGGCACACTGAGCTAGTTGAGAGAAACCTCCTCATCCTCATAGCATCTATGCATAATACGTATATACTGTTATCCTCCCTCCTATGCCTAGGTCTCATGGGTCATCTTTTTGTTCGCAACTTTGCAACCATGGCTGGTATGTATTTTTCATTCCCCACAACTCATGTCCCGCCTACCTCAGCTGTCTTTATTTAATTGCTGTCAAAATACTACCTGCATGTGAGAGTACCAGTTGTGAACGTGCCCATTGTATAATTTTCCCAGGTTATTTGTAGTACAGTCCGCAGTCTCCTTCCTCCTTTATACGTATTCGTACTCGTATTATTAGAAGGGGACACACGGCTTAAAGTCCCTCCCGGAGGACTTGTTCCCTGAATTTTTCAGCCCTTAAAAATTCCACGACCTGCGCCGGGTTTGAACCCGCTTACCTTGAGTCATGAGGTGGGAACGTTGCCCCTAGACTACGCTCCCTTTATACATATATAGAGCAGCCATCAGAAGTCGATCTCGGGACTTGTACTGTTGCTCATTGTCAGTACTCTGCGGTTGCACAAGCTCATTGCAGCCATCTGCCGACCGTCGTAACTTAAGACATAACATCAGCTCTATGTAAATGGAACTGTATAACGGGCAGCATCTGCCTTAATTGCTAGACTGGAATTTCTTCTCTGGGTTTAAAAGATTACACGAGATTTAGCAGAGTGCTTGTTGCCGGAGCGCCATTTGTTACGTAGCTGACACGGTAAGACTGCCATTTTGTGCACTACATTTGTGCAACAGTTCCAGTCTCGTCACGTGTCTCTGCCCCATTGTGCTGAAGTTCCAGACGATCACTGCAAAGATTTCCGGTTTCTGTGCTGTCTGGATCCTCCATTTCTGATGTTGCTACTTGAAATGTTTATGTGGTGCGCTTATTTAATCTTCGTAATGGATACACGACACATGAAGGATTTCATTCAAGACGTACTCAGAAAGGTTCCATGTATCATCAGCATTATATCTCATACATGAACAGCGAATCTCTAGTGAGGTACAGTCTTCTAAACTTTGAGGGTGAAAAGATGGGTAGGGTATGTTGATGGATCGAAGAATTGTTGAAAGAACGGCTGAATAGCCATTTAACAGAATTCGGAATTTCCAGAATAAAGCTCGTGCGCTCTTACATCCTTGTGTTTACGTAATTTTGGAAGCGCCCTTGAGGTCCAGGAGTTGCGCAGAGCAAAGTTTTGCGATCTCCGTGTATACAAAAAAATCTTTCTTCCCAACACTCCTTGTGTATATGTATTTTCGCAGATGCCCAACACGTTCCTAAAGTTGCGCAGAATGAAGTTGAGTGTCCTCCGTGGATGCAAAAAAAAAAAAAAAAATTCTTCCCAACATTCGGGATTTTAGATACTTGTGTATATATACCTTGCAAAGCGCCCAAGAAGTTCCGACTTGCGCAAAATGAAGTCTTGCATCCTCCATGGATGCAAATATCTTTCTTCCCAACACTCACCATTTTTTCAGACTCTAGGGAAGGAAACGTGTAAATAGAGACTAAATGACAGATAGATCTTGGGGATGTGTTCCTTCCTGGGGACTAATCTAATAAGTGCACGGCGATCTGGAAGTATATCTCCAATTTGATGGCAGACTGCCATACGGCCAACAACAGAAAGCATAGAATATCATTCCTGTTGTGTTATTAAGTTATCAGCGTCGCGTCAAAAAGCGTTATGTCCAAATGGAAACATATGAACCATCCGAGACAAGTGGCGTGGCTAGGTGGTGGGAGACAGAAATTGCTTTCTGCGTCGCACTGCTGAATAGGAAAACTGCTGAACATGTCACAGACGAACAGCATGACTGATATGGTGCAACGTTTCGGACAGGATTGGTCACGCCCAGGAGCAAAATTCATCTTCGTTCCAACCTATCTCCGTTTTGATTTACACAGGCGCACTGTTACGTAAAAGACATAACGCGAATGCTGCCGTTTTACTCCGTAATTCCCTTTATCTCCTTTTTTCATCTCTCTCTCAGTCCTTGCGTTGCCTAGTAGCTGCACGCATAATTTGCACATGTCCTGTTTCGTTCCTCCTATTTCGGTCAAAGCATTGAAATTAAAATTCAACTGCTCGCGTGAAGACTTCATTCAGCTCTGTGCTTGGGGATCAGATGTACTCATTCCACTGCTTCTGTAGGCTGAAATTATTAAATATGTATTGATTCTTTGTTCATAGAATGACGCTTTTATAACTGAATAAGTTATGGAGCGGTAAATGGTAGAATTACTACAAATAATGCATTACAATATTGTTGACGGAAAGGCTTGAGGCTTGTGTTAAGCGTAGGTACACTGTCTCAGTATTAACCAGGAGCAAAACAACGGTAGTCAAGATTGCTCATCACTGCAACACGACTTTCTGTAGAACGAATAGACGGTATTCCAGAGAATTATTCAGAGTGGCTGTAGAAGTTGTGTCTAGGTGCAAGCTGCATTACCGTTGCCCGGAAATTCTATTGGCCCGTTACACCACTGCCCTCACTGTTGCTGTACTGAATTTAAAACTGGAGTGCCCGTCATCGGATCCTCAAGTTGGTGATATAGCCGAAGAGCGATAACCCGCGCAACAACTGTTTTCTGACAAGTCAGGCTTGTGAATGTGATACGAACCGGAGAAATTTGGGTCAGTTACCTGGCGGGAGAATGTTTCTAGAGTACCCAATTCTGTTGAAATCCCGAAATAAAGAGAATGGCGTGGAATTGGAACAACAGCGAATTTTTCATTAAGGTCGCTGAATTTCGTAATTTTCTTTGCAACTCAATCAATAAACTGACTGGCTACGGGATTGGCGGCCCCGGTTCGGTTCCGGTATGGACCTGCACGTTGAAAACCTGTTCTGTGGTTCACCAGCCTTGGGTATTCAATCGATACTGGGAATCTGTCCCCGGGTTCGACAACCGAAGGGTCGGAGTTGGAGTCCCGGTAGGGTTAAGATTTATATATCTTCTCCACGTCGTCAAGACCGGCTCTGGGTTCCACCCAGCATCCTATCCAATGGTTACCGTGGGCTTTCCCCGGGGAAAAAGCGACCGGGGCTTGAAGCTGACCACTCACTTCCAACTAGTCCCGAGGTCAAGCAAATGTGGGTCTATACATCAACTCCCCAATGCGCCTTCATGGCATAGTGCTTAATTAGTTAAGCAAGGGGACAACTTTACCTATACGGTGAGCAGAAGACGACTTTCTTCCCTGATGCTCACGGATGATCATTGTTTCGAACAGTAACAACGCTCCCGATTCTAGAGGTTTTCAGTTCGAATTCCGGCCGCCGATCGACAGTCGCCTGTGGGGCATTCTTTGTTTTCCTCAGTCTCTGCAGTTAGATTCTGGGAAAGTGCCTCGAAATAGACCACGAATTGAGTCCTTACAGACTCATATCTGGCTATTACTTATGCTTATTCCCCAGTTTCCCAAAACATTATAACGTATAATGAGTTCTGCAGTTAAATTAACGCTCTTAATCAACAAACTTAGCTTTAAGCCGAATGTCTGAGGTTTACGTATTGCGGTGTCTTCTCGGCTTTCGTGGTTTTCGTGGATATTTTATTTCTGTGTAAATATCTCCCGTTCATTTGACGTTCAGACCAACAGAAATGATGGTACGGGGGTTGCCTGAGGAAGCAGGCGTTGTTCTAGTGAAGCGGTCGCTGCCCAAACCCCCCCTAATTGAATCTCTCGGAATGGCTCATGCATTCCGACAGCCTTGGTTTCGCGTCTCATGTTTTTAAATTAAACGGGTTTCGCTCTGAGTGTAGAATTCTTAAACCGAATGCATTTTAATGGCAAGTCACGTTATCCTTAATTCGTTCGCATCGCGCCCAAGCGCATAATACCTGCTTGTCTTCTTGGTAACAGGGTTTTGTGGCATTTACAATTCAAATTTGTATCAGAGAATAAATGTAATTCATACGCTCATGATGAAATTTATGCAGGCTACTGTGTAAATATTACCTCGTAGTTTGTCTTTTTGTCTTGGCGGATTCGGATGGTTAACGCCTGTACCGGACTCACAGTTCTCTTGTGTCATTGCCCTTTGTGTAACTCATCCCGCTGTACGTTTATAATTTCATGCTGTATTTATCCATTCTGCATACTCGTACATAGTCTTTCCATTTTTCCATCTTTAGTAATCTCTTGAATTGTAAGTTTCTCACGCCTCATGTATTCACTTTTATCTGTGATCAGATATCTTACTGTGGAATTTGACTACAGGTTTCACCAAGATTTCCTTTAATTTTGAATATTCTCATTTACAAAATGACTAAGATAGTTGGAGAAAACTGCATAATGAGGAGCTTCATAACTTGTATTTTTCTCCAAGTACGTGTACGTGTATAATTAGAATGATTAAGTCAAGGAAGATGAAGTGGGCAAGGTATGTAGCACGAATGAGGGAGAAGAGGAGTGCATAGAATATTGGTGGGAAAGCCAGAAGGAAAGAGATCCCTGGGAAAACCAATGCGTAGGTGGGTGGACACTATTAAAATGGATCTTAGAAAGATCCGATGGGATGTTATGGATTCGATTGATCTGGCTCAGGATAGGGACCAGTGGAGGGCTCTTGTGAACACATAATGAACCTTCGGGTTCCATAAGATACTGGGAAATTCTTGAGTAGCTGCACAATTGGCAGCTTCTCAAGAAGGGCTCAGCTCCATAAGTGATTAGTGGCCACGATAGTTTCATTAGAGATATTTTAGTAGCCATGCCTTTTATTGATAATTAAGTAATAAAAGACTTCAAGTATGACAAGTAGCCGTTAGAAACTGTGTTATTTGGATAAAACTAACACCCGCAGACTCCGGCCACATTAGCTTTGTAAAGATATATTTGCACCGCAATAAATGAACGTGAAGATCAGGCAGTTATGCAACATAAAAAATGCATTTTGAAAACGTTTATATTCAGTTAAAGAACACACTTCCCTCTCAAAAGAAATGTTCATTCGAATATGCGCTATCGAAACTTCCAAAGATAATTGTTAATAGATAACAAAACAGCAAGAATATCAGAGGTGAGCTCCGTTCCATTGTGTTAAATTCGTTGGACGTTTCAACGCCCTTCTACAATTTTTGTGTTACTATCACGAAAATCAGACAGAGTGTATATTGATGATAAGCGGGCTGACTGCGTCTGCCCATTAATCAAGTTTACTTGTACTCTCGTTGGTTGAGTACAACTTTCGGTAATTTCCGGTCTGTGGCCCCAGTAACCGCTTCCACACACAGTGAGTTGGACGGCTTGAATCCACCCCATTTCTTCCGTCCATAACTGATCCAGTTCCCTCACTCCACGGGAAAATGTTCTGTAATAATGAAGCATATTGCCAGTGATATGACAAGGGTGCCCGGACTGTAAGGCGCATGCTCAGCACTAGGCCCACATTCCACGTCTTGGCGGCATGATGTCTGCAGAGGGAAGGCTGATCCGACGCTCAGCCGGTTGCTATTCTGGACACAGTGTTCCGGACTGCCTGGAGGGAAATTCACGGACCTCACTCTGAGATGAGTCGATAACGCAAGTTGAAATAAGTATATATAAGCTTCAGAAGTAACTTTTTGATAAACGGCCACTTTAATCCAGTTCTCCCACATGAAGACGTATGGGGGACTGGAGGGAAAGATATTCCTATTCTTATGTTTGACCTTAGCTGGAGGTAAGTGGACAGCTTCAGAGCCGCGTTACCGTAGTCGACATGGCAGCTGCTTACGGATGGACGACCGAGGGGTCTGAGTTCGAGTTCCTGTAAGGGAAAGTTTCTTCTCTTGTCAACGGCGTCCAGACCGGTTTTGGAGCCCACCTATAGCCTGCTATTCAGTGGGTACCGGCGGCTCTCTCCCGCCGGTAAGGCGTCCGGGGCGTGAGGCTTACAACTCACCTCCAGCTAGTGCCGAGGTCAGGAATACGTGGGTCTATACATTCACTCCCCGTACGCCTCCATGGCATAGTGCTTAATTAGTTAAGCACAGGGAGAACTGTAACTAAGTGATCAGCTAGGCCACGCCATAGCTCAAGCGGTTAGTCGCTGGCTTCCCACCGCGGCGGCCCCGGTTCGATCCCTGGTCTGCTCAAGTGGGATTTGTGGTGGACAAAGTGGCGCTAGGGCAGGTTTTCTCCGAGTACTGCGGTTTCCCCTGCCAATCTTCATTCCACCAATTGCTCCACAATCACCCTCACCTATCATCTGGGGCTGGTACAATAGGCCAGAAGTAGTCCAATACAAGGGACTTAGTCCCACCTCACTAGCAATAAAGAAAAGTGATCAGCTTCGTTTGCTCCTCGTGACCATTGGATAGGAAGGCTTGTAGGACTCAGAAGCGGTCTGGACGCCTAGGCATCCGTTTTTTGATATGTTAAAATGTTCATTCTATCAAAATATTGTAGCATGTAGACCCATTACTAGGTAACGGCCGCGAAACAAACATGTTACCAAGGCAACGAATCCAAACACAACAATTGAGGGGCTGATGGAAGCGGCGTTTTCTACGCGGTCCGTGTCAATGGGTTACATAGTGAGGACACCAGCGAGCTGGAATTAGCGAGTCTGCAAAGCGAAGACTGAGAGGTCGGTGTGAGATGGCCGCCATCCTGGGAGTTAGCTGAAGCAACGAGTTCAGTCGTGGAATATTAGCCAGCGGGCAACGAAGTGAGCGCGAAAGCTGAAGAATCTCTAATGTAAAACCCGTTACCAGGAAACGACTAGTAGAAACGGCGAGAGACTGAGAACACAAGTTTGTTTGCGATAGTGATTTGTAAATTATAGTTAGTGTATAAGTGGTCAATAAATCCGATCTCCAGTCCAGACCCCGTCTGTAGTCATACTCATACACGTGACAATATTGAAAAAGTACACCGTTTCAGCTCCTTGTGACAGTTGAGTACCGGCACCCGCTCGTCATAGGGAGAAGTTACTGAGTGTGATTATTATCGGAATATTAAATAAAAATGCTCTCCTGGACGACGATGAATGCAAGGAAGGGGGCGTAAATTCATAATATTCCAGTAATTACAGTGAACTTCTTTTATACGTAATTTATATACAGGCCACAAGACAAAATACATTTCATATCGAAAATTACAAATGTATCTAGTAATTTACTTTAAATGAATTGATATAGTCCTGTATACTCGTTCATTTTTTATTTATTTTTTTAAATTCGCTTAGTGGGGGTGGAGTCCAACTGGGTCCACTCGGCACGGCGGCCACTGATTGGCCTATTATAGCCTGCCCCGGGTGATTATGATGGTGGAGAATTTGGTGGAATGAAGATTGGCAGGGGAAACCGAAGTACTCGGAGGAAACCAGCCCCAGCGCCACTTTGTCCACCACAAATTCCAGTTGACCAGACCCGGGATCGAACCCGGGCCGCCGCTGTGGGAAGGCAGCGACTAACCGCTTGAGCTATGGCGCAGCCCGTTTATTTATTTACTCACTAAGATTTTTATTCTCACAGTTTTATAAAAAGCGGCTGCCCCGGGTGAATTTCCAACAGAATAACGACTGAATGTCATCAGTGTAAAAGTGACTTCGAATAATGAACGAAGAAATGGAGCTAACTCTAAACGTTTTGTCGTTTTATTCTACAAATTTGAACAGACTCCCGGGACAAAAGCAGTCAGTGCCTCCAGTAAATATCGTTCGATTCCTTTGAGTCAGCGTGTCGTTCTGTGACAGTAACCCTGCGACTGGACAGCTCCGTCGCACGACAGTCGTAGATTAAGATTCCTCAACCTATGTTTTGTTCGAAGTGCCTGAGCGTGAGTATATGGGTCTGAGTCACGTAGTCTTACAGGAGACTTTCTTTTTCGATCTTCAGTTAGTTTCACCTCTGCATTTTATTCCTTATTCTCATTTTCTCTTTCCCTTTCCACCTCTTCTTATTTCCTACTCCTTTAGTTCATACTGTAACGTGTATAACCCATTCCTAGGGAACGGCTTGGTAAACGCATTCCCATAATACACGTGCTTGCAACAGTAGGACATCCGTTGGTAGGAAACGTCGCAGTAAACATGACTTCGCAAAAATAGAGGAAGCTGGGTTTTCTGTATAGTCCACGCCACGCTTTCTGACGTGTGACGTCTTTACTGTAGGTCCGTGCCGAGTCTATGTAACGAGAGTCTGTGGCTAGTGGTGGATTAGAGAGGATTAGCATTGGAGAACTGGGACAGTTCGTGTGGGTCGGCATTCCAAGGTGATTGAACAAGAAATGGCAAGAAGAATTCATAGTGATTTGAAGTGGTAGTTCCTGTGATAATCCCATTGCCAGATTATGAGTAGTGAAGACTGAGAATTATAGTACGTGTGCAATGATGGACTGGAAAGTGTGCAGAATAGCGACAGTGGTATAATTGCCTGTATTCCCGAACGAACTGTGCGAATGTATAAGCGTCAATAAACCCAATCATCCAATCCGAAACCTATTATTATTAGTCACGGAAGCCCGGACACGTGACAGTATGTTCAGTAATTCATTTTATTTCTCTCTTTGTTTATTTCGTTCAGTATTTCCTCCCTGTCTATAACTTCGTTTCCTTTCTTTTTTTCTACCTAGTTTTCCCTTTCATTCGTTCTTCCACTGTATATAAGGGGTCGGATGCTGAACGCAAAGATAAACTCACCGTCACCTGGTAATCCTTCTTTCCCCGACGAGGCTCCGGATATCAAGTAATGCCAATTATACCACGGCATCAGGTGTGGAGAAAGTGCCACATTTTGGTTAAGTCACGTTTTAGTTTCACTTGTTTGGTGTGCTTTAAACCCATTAATCAGTGAGCCATTCTGCAGAACCTTCACCGAAATTCAGGAGATGCGAGCATCTGGCGTGTTGCCCCTAGTGAGGAAAACGTCGTCAATGTCAGGCGTGGCATGGCTCCACGTTTATCAGCTGAATATCTGGGACACAGCTGGCAACGCTGCAAGGCGGTTCGCAAATTGTGTTTCGAGAGTCTTGGCAGGACATTATCACTAATGAAGAGTTCTGTCTTCTGGGATATAGTGCCGTGTAGTCCGTTGAAAGTCAACCGACTTTTCGGAGGAACATATCGCCTCTATCTTCAGATTCGAAGAATAAGCCAAGCAAGAAACTCTGTTTGTTACCTGCTTCGAGCTGGTTTCATGCTTGGCGTGTTCTTCGAGCCTGAAGATGGAGGGTACCTGCTCCTCAGAAACGTCGGTTGATTTTCAACGGATTACACTGCGTTATATTCTAGAAGATAGAACTCCTCATAACCATCGCTGTGAGAACTTCAAATCCTATCTGTCACTGATATTTTCATATTTTTTCTCATTCCCTCCAAGCAAATAACGCATACCACTTACTGTTCTCAAGAATTTATGAGCTTCCTCATACCAGTTTTATGCGACGTAACTTTTTCAGTTGATATAACTTCGTTAAATAAACCACAATATCCGCGTGTTCTTATTACATCGTTAGTGCTCCGTCTGTCTTTAAGCCTAGTATTTCATCAGTATGGGGCGCGCGGTAGCGTAGTTGGTTGAGGCACTATACTACAAGCCGGAAGGTCGTGGGATCAAACCCCAATGAGGTCACTTGATTGTTTTCAATTGACTTAATCCTTCCGGCCGCACTATGGCCCTGGGGTCGACTCAGCCTCTAACAGAAATGAGTACGAGGAATATTCTTGGAGGTAAAGGGCGGCCGGTGCGTAAGGCTGACCTCACCGCCATTTGTGAGCCGATTCTCTAATGTGGGAACCTCAGCATCTCACAACCATGTGGGTCTCCACGGCCTGTTACAGGGATAGCTTAGCTTTACCATTATTTCATCAGTATACAGCAGTGGATGGTGCTGCTTATACGTAGTTGACCGTCGTGGGTATAACAGAGTGGCAGAGTTATCCCTATATCCAGCCGTCATGCCATGAGCAGTGGGATTTAGCCTAAACTTCTATTCATTTTATGCGTTCTCTGCAACCGCATGTAGGGATGTCCGTATCTGCCGTCAGCTTGTTTGAACTCGAGAAGAAATTTGATATGGAAATGATGCCACTGGAAGTTACCGTTTCTAATTTGCTACAGCCAGTAATACCGGCATGAGGGGTACAGGAACTTTTGATATGGAGAGCTACACTAGCTTCACTTTAATTTTGTATTGTAACACATCTTTGACAAGTATGTGACGTATGTCATTCTTTTTATATATATATATATATATATTTATGTTTGTAAAATGTAAGACAAAATGGCGGACGAATGAAAATTATATTTAGTCTTAGGTTAGATAGTGACAACTGGTGATTCATCGGAGTGGGGCATGCAAATTGTGATGTGAATATAGACCAGATTCATACAAATTTCGTATTAAGTGTTATTTTTTTGAAGCACAATAGATCACTGTAGGTCGCGGTGCAAGGGCCGAGAAGGCCCACCCCTTATACGTTCATTCATTCAAGTGTTATTTTTAAGCCAACCAAAAACTTGACGATAATGTGAATCTTCGATGTTATGTGTGACAAATTTAAAGTTTCTCTCAAGAACGTAGGGGCATGTGGTAGCGTAGTTGGTTGAGGCACAATGCTACAAGCCGGAAGGTCGCGGGGTCGAGTCCCGATGAGGTGGATTTTTTCAATTTATTTAGTTCTTCCAGCGACACTATGGCCCTGGGGTCGACTCAGCCTCTAACAGAAATGAGTACTAGGAATCTTCCTGGGGTGTAAATGGCAGCCGACCCGCAAGGCTAACAACCTTACCGCCATCTGTGAGCTTCGACGTCACACAAACCTATGGGCCTTCACGGCCCATTACAGGGATAGCTTACCTTTTTACCTGAAGAAAATAATGTAATAGCTAGGACCATTCAGAATACCGAGGCGTAAATAACGCACTTGGAAACACCTTATTGTTTTACGGATTACACCTTTCCAATCTTGTTAACTTCAGCACTAGATTGGACCGAGTGGTCTTCTGTTGTCATCTTCTCCACGGAAAGAATCACCAGTTCCAGTTGGACAGGAAGGCAATGGGCCCATCTGTGGTTCGCCGAGGCGAGTTGGTGACATAGGAAGAAACCCTATTCATTCTGGGAATTGAACCCCCGCCATCCAGTTCATATCCACTCAGCGAGCTATCCTGACTCATTATAGACAGAACGTTCTAACAATATCGATAGAAATACGTCGAATCCAGACCTGTAATTGTTATCGTTTTGCATTGTTATGTTCTTTATGCTTGAATGTGAATTCTGCGATAATAAATAAGTGTAAATATTGTAACAGCCTTTCTTTCTTTGCAGGTAAGTAGCAACCCATTGGCTGGGACGCCGTTTCCCAACGGTGAGCATTAATAATGAATATGGTGCCCGAGGTGCACTCTTGTTTTTGGCTGTGGTCCTGTCCGTGTGTGACTCCGGAATACCATGGAGCGGGTAGATGCGCGGAGAAATCATGGGCCCTGCAGGGATGTCATTGCGCTGGGGCCCTCTCGTCGTAAATACCGAAATTTCTCCCAGGTTATTATAGGCAGAGTGAGAAAGAATGGAGTTATTGCTTTGGGGGGCTCAGTGAGATATGGCCATGAAGATAGAAATCAATTCAAGAAGTTCGGGGAATATATTCAGGAAATTCTTCTTATTACTCTGATCAGAAATTACTGTCACGTGGTGTCTTTAAGCAAGAACTGAAAGTTAAGGTTCCACTATTACCACCATCGCTTCATCATCATCATCATCATCATCGTCTTCACCTCCATTTTCTTAATGTTTATGTTCATCTTCATTTTTCTGTTTATCTTCGTTTTAGTATTTTTCATTTTCATCATCTTATCATTTTAATTTTTGTGTTCTTCTGAACTCTTTTCGGAGCCGGGATGGCGTAGTCGGTATAGCGACTGGCTACGGGTTGGACGACCGAGAGGTCGAGGTTCGAGTCCCGTAGGGTCAAGAATTTTTGCTCCTCCATGTCATCCGGACCGGCTCTGGTGTCCACTCAACCTCCTATACAATGGGTACCGTGGACTCTTTCCCGGGGGTAAAGCGGCCGGGGCATGAAGCTGATCATTCGTCTCAAGCTAGTGCTGAGGTCAGGAAAACATGTATCTGTACATCCACTCCCCCATACGCCTTCATGGTGTAGTGCTTAAGTAATTAAACACAGGGATAACTTTACCTTTTACCTTTACCTGAACTCTTTTCGGTCAGGCCAGTACAACTTCATGTTCTTAGTCCAGATGTCGCGCGCTCTGTCATCGTTTTGGAGTATCTCTGTACTCTTGAACTGATGGTAATGTTAGTTATGGCAATTAGTTCTCTTTCAGGCCTGTCCTTCTTGATGTTACTGAACTGTCTCAGGATGTGTTCTGATTTTAGAAATTTGTTCATACAATTACGAAACATTTGGCACTATTACAAGAAATTTTCTGTTTCCTGTCTCGGCGAGAAAGTCTACAGTGCACCGTCCGCCTCGCAGATCTCTTCGTCCCACTGCTGTGAAATAAGTGCTCATTTCTTTATCTCATTTAAGCCTCCATTAGGAAGGGAAGTTGCCACTCGAGTGGTAAATGAAAGAGGGTGGGAATTTCTGCGAGCTAAGGATGGTGGGCGCCAGACAAAATCCCTAAAGTGTTTCGGCCCTCAGTTTCGTGTGACCGCCGTTTCATACTCATAACGCTGAGGAACCTGACGTTGACGCTTATGTAACTTCAGTGTACTGTCACGGTGATTGTATTCAGGGCCCTGCAATGCGCTTTCCTTTTCGACACTTAAGCAGCGCCGGCTGCGGTCACTTGGCTGGGCTCCTACCAACAGTTACCCTAAGCGCTGTTGACGCAATGTCTGTTGCTGCAGAAAGCTTGCGATAAGAAAATCAAAGCCTAGAAATTGGCGCACGGTGGTAGAATTCAGGTGTTTTTAATTCTTTGGGACAGTGAGATTAAAGGTTCCGGCGGTGACTGTGAAGGGTAGTTTCTTCTGATATTACGCCTTTTAGTCTAGTAGAAGTTTACCGAAGTTTTATTAGAGAAATATTCTGCGTTCATCTTTAGATTGAAGGAGTAAGCCAAGCAACTGCTGTCGGTACCTTGGTGGCAGCAGTTCCATGTGCTGCTACTACTGATGGCTCTGCGGAGCCACGCGGTAGCGTAGTTGGTTGAGGCACTCGCTTTGAGTATGCTGCCTCCATCAGAAATGAAAAGTGGGAGAGATACTCGTGTTAGGAACCCAGTTCCTTGGAAAGTAGTATGTCTCACACATTACGATTATTGCATATTCCCGTGTAGGCACTGTGATTAAACTGGTTTTGCTTGTGATACATGAAATTCAGAGCTGCAGCGATTTCTGTTGGAAGTATGCAGAGGAGGGCACAGTTTGAGGAAACGAAAAGTAGATAGAAAGCTTGTAGTGTAGTGTAGTGGATGTACTGGGGTGTTTGGCTGAACATCTTATCGTCTTCCGGACCAGAGGCGGACATTTAAGAGCATTTGTGATGTACTCTTTGATTCCATAATTGTGGGAAATGTATTCAATACCTGAGTTCCAACTTTTCAAAAAAGAAATTTTATTACAGCGTCGGCGACTCATTGTGTACTGAACTTTATATTTGTTTAAATCGACATAATCATTCGTGGTAGTCATCGTGTTTTGAAGTGTGACTTCTCTCGCACTGTAGTGAAGAATTCTGAGCGGTTGTTGAGAACTCCGTAATGAATTACAGCAAAAGTGGTTACACCGAGTCGCCATAATCAAATTACTGACATCAAAACGAAAATGAAAATATCAAGGAAATAAAGTCGTGGACATATAACAGATATGACTAATATTCAAGTATTCCTTGGGAAATATTTAAATCTAGATTATAGTGTACTGACTGAGCTATCAAGGTTCCGAAATCCTGCAGATCAGATGTTTTATAATCTCTCCCAGCCCTTGTTTTATACGTGTGTATGTATTTTATTATTCATTTTAACTGCAAATGGGTTTTACCTGGTGGAAGTGGCACTACCATTCAGCCGGGCCTTAGCCACTTTATTGAGACAGATGTGATAGAATAAAATTTATCAAACTGTCAAGCATTTCGTCCTTTTCTGGGTTCCTTCCGGCCTCAGTTGACTGTTCGCCCCTTTTGTAGTCTTCCCATTTTTGCGGTCCGTCTCTACCGAGATTCTAAATTTGGCTTTTGGCCTATCTTGTTTAGGGTGGACTACCGTAGCCGAGAATTGGGGAGGGTGCTATCTTGTTGTAGTTTCTTAATCCCGTTCTCCTGCGATACGGATTGTAGCAATGCACACTCAATATAATCCTGTATTACTAATTACTTTCTTGAATGTATGCCCTACGTGACGAATTCCTGCTACAGAAGTTCAGGAAAATGGATTAGACTAAGGAAACCGTATTTATTTCTGTCTGCAGTAAACGTCCCTTAAAATCATAGATAAATTCCGATTAGCAAATATAATTTCTAGCACCCCGAGTAAATTCTAGGACCGTCTTTGCCTCGCCCGAGTATGTACGGAGTCTGGCACCTCACGGACAGAGAATTCACAGCATGAGCCAAAGTACAGGCGAATCTCCTTGCTCTGAGTGGATTTCTACTGGTAAAACTGCAATCAGACAGAGGTTTATTTTCTTATAGTGATTGTTGCGTCTGTCTCATCGAGCAGGTCCGTAAACGGAGGGTGACGATTCCACGGGCACCGGGCTCCGTGAATGTGCAGCGATAGAAGGAATCCGAGGTACTTAAGTTGGCAAAGGAATTATTCCTTCTCCTCTGCCCCCCCTTCCTCTCAAATCTTGTCGTTAATCACAGCAGCGACCAGCCGGAAACTATCCTTTGACACGTATTCTCCCTTGAACGATCTGCGTGAAATTAGGAAAACGCGTGCTATGGCTCACAGTTACGTGGGTGGTTCGAGATTGGAATGTCCACATGCAAATGGTTTACTTTGCAGTTTGTTACCAATAATATCGCATAAATAGAGAGAAATCGCAAACGAAAAATACATAAATCTAAAAATTACACATTATATGTCACTTGTTAGGGTTGAGTGATTTATAGACGGGTTTTGGATTGGATGTTTGACTTTATTGACACCTTATGCACACAGCTCGGAATTACAGGAAATTACAGCGCTATCTCTGATCTGTACACCTTACAGTTCACTATTACACGCGCACTAGGGTGCTCAGTCTTCGCTAGTCGTATCCTGGCAACTGATTTGTAACTGTCTTACTGTCACTTCAAATCACATATGAAGTCTCTTTGCACAACCTAATTTCTTTCTTGCCATTTCTCCTCAATTATTCTTCCATCTCCCCAGAGACTCGACTTAATTCTAATTCTAGCTGCGTGAGATCCTCGTTATATGCCCTCGAGGCGGATCACAGAAAGCACCGCTTACTCTACTGTTGCGAAGGCGCGTTTAGAGCGCCGTTGCATAGCAACGGAAGCTATTCAATTGCTGCAGCAATATACGTCTTCTCTTATTTCACTGTTCCGGCTTTCGGTCATCATGTCAATATAAACTGCCCCTCAAATTGATGCAGAGATAACGGTCTGAAAGTTGTTAGAATATCGGCCCGGGATATAGACTATCGTGACTCCAGGAGAACAAAAGATATAGAATGGGTCAGTCTACACAACAATTTAGAAAGAGACAAAATAGACACTGCTGTGTCAACGGAACGCCGTAGTAATACATCGTACAGGTACGGCAGACTACCTTCCAATTAAACCATCTTCCCTTCACATTCGAATGACGTCGTTATTTGCCCAGGCGCCCACTATTAA
>NW_019727409.1:583784-664462 GCF_002891405.2 Cryptotermes secundus | reverse complement strand
GTGTACATCTTAAACGACAGTGTTTTCATGATTGTACTATGTGCCTCTGATGATGGTTGTATTAAACCGAAACATGTAAGGCAGAAGTGATAAAGAAGTGACCTACAAATTGTTACACTAGACGGACTTTCTATTGACTTTGTGTTTGCTGTATTTCTGCCATTCTTTCTATATTCCCTTAAGATGGCTTTGTAGTAAAGATGTAGATTTGTATTCAGGAATTATCGGGCTCGAAACTCAGTGGGTTTACCAGCTGTCCTTACTAAGGTTTCTTGTAATTTCCTTCAGTCTGTCCAAGCGAATGCCGGGAATTTCCTCTGAAATGGAACGCAGCGGTCTCCATTCAAGTCCTGCTCGCCATGACGCTTTCCAGTTTTATTCGAAGCTTTTAGCTTCTGCAGCTGAAACAGCATCGTAGAAAAGCTATCGAATAATGTCAGTGCGAAATCAGTTGATGTGTCTTCTGGAGGCTGTGAATTAGAGCGCGACTTGCCGATGCAACTAGCATTAACATCAGAACTCCAAATGCAGTTTGGGGACTCGAGTGCTGTGTGTTCTGTTTGTCATAGTAGCACCTTCAATTGTACTGCTCTTTTCTTCTACTGCTGCTGCTTCTTAGGTGCTGGATGTCTTTAAAAATATAGGTTCACGGGATACAAACTGGCAGTCTTATATCCATCAGCTGCCGTTTCTCCTTTTTACATTTATAAAGACGTGCATATACTTTAACAAATAGTTCAGATATTTCGTAACGCGTTACTGCAAGGTTATTCGGAAATTTGCAGCGCCTTATTTCTTGTCCATGGTAGTGTGTCAGTGATTCTATGAACGTTTTATCTCGTGCCCGAAGCTGGCAACCACTGGACGACATGACAATCTCTGGTTCGGACAGTCATATCTAGGCTTCTAATGTGATTGAAGTGTCCATCCAAAGTTGCGGATGGTTTTGCCACAACAGAATGCACAAACCAGTCTTTAAACGCTTGAGAAATGAAGAACTAATGCTTGAAAGAGCTTCTGTGCTGAAAAAGCGGTTAAAATTCTTCGGTCGGAATATTATTAGAGGTGGAATAAAATATCCAGCAGCGCGCAGTGATGCGGCAGCTGTCATTAAGTATCCCTTTCCGCCGCCGCGATTAAAGCGCCAATATGATGTTTGCTTAGAATACGATTCTTGGGATGTTTATTCTGAACCACAGTTCGATTTGTTTCATCTTCGTTAAAATCACGAGAAGGGGAGTAATGAGCTGCTGCAAGGGCTTTTTCTTTCGAATCTGGGAACCACCTCCACCACATTCTCTCTGTTGAATTCATTTGCTCTGGCAATGAACGTTTCAGTTGGTTAACGTAACGACGACTTGTGGCAGTGTCGTTTCGTAAATCGTTTGAACCAGCCTTTGCCTGCTCCCTCTTTGACGACACGAATTTGGGGTCGTATTTTGGTTGGCTGATTGAACGGCTAGTCTTCTAACATCTTCATGGCGCATTCTTCGTTAATAACGGATATTCGACAAAATTCTCTTCAAGAGCGGAAGCAAAAATCTGCATGTCTCCCGTTTTTGACCGGAGTGCTTCAGAATGGACGGAGTGGCAGCCATCCTTATTTTTTGCGTACTATTGTGTTATGGGATCAAGTAATTTGTATACAGACCACCTGCCTGATCGAATTATCCGGACTGGCTCTGGGGCCCACCCAACTTCCTATCCAATGGGTAACGGGAGCTCTTTCCCCGGGGGTAAAGCGGCAGGGGCGTGAAGCTGACCACTCACCTCCAGCTAGTGCCAAGGTCAAGAAAATATGGATCTATACGTCCACACCCCCCATTCGCTTTCATGGCGTAGTGCTTAATTAGTTAAGCACAAGGACAACTTTACCTTTATTACATTATCGAAACATGTAATGGTAAAGAATAATTTGATTTTTAACGTTCTGAGCACTTTTTGTGTAGACGGCCACCTAATACTTTGAGTGAGAGTTGTTTCTCGCAGCGTTTACGGGTGTAATTTACCGTACACACAATGTTCAAATTGTGTAAACGTTCTCTGGATATGCAGTTTGAAACAACACTGAGTTGCCAAATTACAGAATAATGCCGGATACTGCCCCGTGTTACTGACATGTACCTTCAAACATTTGCGGCAACATCACTTTTACATGTGAACCACTGCACATGCAAAACATGTTGCTTCAGGTAGTTAAAACCAGCCTCATTCGGACGTAGTGTACTGAACCATGGTAAACACAAACATGACTGAACCCTTTTAAATTGTTTTGAGCGACGCAGAGTTTCGCAAAACACAATAATCTGACTGTGGAATGAACGCATTTCACTTCGCCAACATGGCGGCTTCCCCCCAAGTTTTTCTCCGAGCTAGATGAACTTGGATCTTCAGTTTCCTGAAAGATTACAGCACCCGTCTTTCCTAGAATAAGCTGTACGAAACTGCCGGCCCAATCCAATAGTTCCTTCCAATATGCTCTCTTTATTTGTAATGCTGTCTGATGTGGTACATCCGTTGACATTTCGTAACATTTTCATTTCTCAGTTTAAACTATACCTGCACTTCTTTTTATATCGAAATAAAGAAAAGGTATAGCACTTTAACTACTCCCTATATGGAGTTCTTTATAAAAGACTCCATGGTGATGGGTCTTTCTTGAAAACCGATTGGTGAACAACACATCAGGACATTCCCTGCGTTTGTAGAATCCGAAGTTCCGTTACTGTACTAACTGACGCCCACCATAGCACTCTATTCTGAGGCAGATGGATTCAGTCCTTTACACACCTTAAAACGTTAGGCCTATATCTCTACGATCATTTTCAGAATCAGGTTTTTTAAATTTTCAAGACAATGAAGATGCATATTGTGTTCTGATTTATGGCACCATGCAGTCTGGTAGGTAGGTTCCAGAATTTCAGAAGAATCAGGGAAGAAGTTTCCATCCATCTTGGAGACCGCAACAATAGAATAACTGTTGGACCTATCGTTTTCTGTGCGATCTGTATCGTATGAAAGGAAAGTAAGTCGTTTAGTTCTTCCTAGAACTTTTTGTTAAACCTATTTCTCACTGCTCTTGCTTGCTACATATTCCGTGTGTCTCACCCTCTCCTCTGTGCATATTAAAAAGTTCCTCGTTTTGGAGTTCTAATCCTCTGCTTCGTTTCTGAAGGACGCCAGTTTTAATCGAATTTCGTGTTGTAATTCACGGGAAGTCGGTGGCTCTGCATCTGAACAACTCCTACGCGGGCCACCATGGTAACGGTCGGTGCTTTGAACTGAAACGCGCCATAATCCACGCTATTCATGTTGTAACGATGATTTGCGGTTTGAACATAGAGCAGTGCTTCAGTCCACGCCGTCCGATCGTTCTCAGTGCCGTCCCTTGTCACGTTTCGAAAAATGTTAATGTGACAACAAGAGAGTAACTCATCCTAAGCTATGCTACTTGATCATAGAAGCGGCTGGATGTCGCCGTATTTCAACAGACCCATCTTCGTTTGTTTATTTAATAACCCTGGAGCAACCGCATATATTTATGTGGTGTCGTCATTACTGCTGTCTCTGATAAGAATTATGATTAGAAGTTTGATTTCAGAAATAATGTATTTCCCCAAATATAGTATGTACATACTTCTGTAGTCGGTATAGCGACTGGTTACGGGTTGGGCAGCTGAGGGGTCGGAGTTCAAGTCTGAATAGTGGCAAGATTTTTCTCCTCTCTTCCTCCCAACCTCCTATCCAATGGGTACGTAGGGCTCTTTCCCCGGGGATAAAGCGGCCGGGGCGTGAAGCTGACCACTCACCTCCAATTAGTGCCGAGGTCAAGAATACGTGGATCTATACATTCATTCCCCATACGCCTTCCTGACATAGCGCTTAATTAGTTAGGCGCGGGGACAACTCTACCTTTAGTACACACTATAGGAGTACATGCGGAGTTCGAAAAAATTAGTGAATATTTCTTACGTTTGAATTACCTAACCTTAGATGAGACAACTTGACAGGCGTTTTAAGATCATTTGATTCATTTTAAATAAGCAGCTTAGACAATCTGAAATGAATTCATTCAGGAATCTGATTGTGCTTGACACGTATTTCTAATACGGTTACATCGTTATATGTGATCAGAGAAACGTAATGCGATTCTTATGGTGTTTATTGAGACCATAACATTCAGTTGGTTCGTGATTTTCTGTAGCCCCAGTGGGCGGATTTGAAGTGTTGCTGGAATTTTTTAAGGGCGCTGTCTGTATTGGTCAAGAGGTTCCCAGAGTGGACTCTGGTGTTCTCTGAGTAGACGTCACTTGTGGCTGGCGCCGTGAGTCTGCGCAACCTGACACCCGGCCCCCAGTGTTGTATTGTTACACAGCAGCGAGATGAAGATCGCTCTTGTTTGTGTTTGCTTAGCGAGAACAAGGGCAAGTGAATGTTCAGAATTACATATCGATATCACGATATCGAGTACATGTACCAGTGAGTAGGACACGGAGCGTGAAGCTTCAAACTGGTTTATACCCTGGATTTTAGGATGGTACTCCCTTGTGTTTATTCGTGCATGCATTAAAGCAAGTGTCACGCAACTTCGAACAAGGCCAAGAGTAACCTTGAATGCGCAGAAGAAAAATTTCAGTGACAGCACAAACAACTGGCCGTCTGTCACTTCTCACACCCTCGAACCCACCCCCTTGTCTGAAAATTTTCTTCTGCGCATTCAAGGTTACTCTTGGCCCTGTTCGAAGTTACGTGACACTTGCTTTATTTTATTTGTTTTCTAATCGAATAATGGGGTTATTATAAGTTATGAATTAAAAGCTAGGAAAGGAAGGCGCGGAGTTCTATTTTAGGGTACCATTCATAGAATTTATCCGAAAGACGTGACGAGAATTGCGAGTAACATACTTCGGGCAAGGCATCTTTTTCTTGGGTAGAAATTCGAAACCAGGTCCTCCCGTCGTGTTAGTTGCTAGTTGGCAACGTTAATTTGATGGAGGACTACGTCAGACAGTCTTGTTATTTACTGCAGGATGTGTAATGGAAGTTTGCTTTGAACTCCGGGCATTGCTCTCATAACTTTTTGTATATTGCTACCCAGAGTATCCTAAAATTGTCCAGAGAAAATTGTAATTCTATTCCTCGAGATAGAATTTACAGATTAATGCAGAAATTCGCTCTGTGGGCTGTCAGCACTGCTACTTTATGCTGCAAAGACATTTTAATTTCTCGCTTCCTTTTCTCATCTTAACGAATGAAATACTTCCCTGTCCAGAGTTACCTCATATGACGGTCTCTTGCTGCATGGCTAACGTGTGGAGGGAAATTAGCCAGGGTCACTTGGATTGTGAAAGTGTTGGGTTTGGTGTAATTGATAATGAAATAACATATATCTGTGTGCAGACAGAATTGAGTATCTTGTAACATAGCTGATCAGAATGTTATTAATCTGTTACAAAAGAATTTAATAATTGAAAAACATAACTACGTATAGATAATAATATCACATGAGGCTTTAGATTTTCACTGGGGCCAGTTCGGGCTACAGATTCTTCCAGGTATTGATTTGTGCCCGATTTTCAACATCTAAAAGTTATCAGTCATACGATAAACGTTACATACTCTGCGGGTCTATACAGTTTAAGTTAAATTAACGAATCAAAGAAACGAAGCCATGTTCTCTGTAAACGAACGATAAGCACACAATTTTGCACATTTATCCTGTTAACTACTTTCAGCATTAAAATTCATAATTTATGTACGACAATTCGGATATCGGTTTTTGTTATTTCACTAAGATAGTCTTGGAATACAGAGAGGGATTATTATACACATACCGTGCTTATGTGCACCATTTCTCTCAGCCTGGTTGCATGATAATGTCCCGCAGTGACCGGCGTGCATGGCATATGTTTGCTGCACGCATGCGGCGGCCTTCGTTCGTAGGGAGTGCGCGTTTGTCTACCCGAAACTGCTGCCGAACGAAGCGAAGCGAAGCCAAGCCAAGTCAAGCCCACCGCGCTTGGCAGTTGTTTCCCGTACTTCACTATGAGAGGTTGTCACGGCGTTGTCGGTATTTGTTGTGTGTCGTAGTGGTTAGTGATGTAGAATTTAGTAGTCCGTGTCGAGCAAGGTTGTTCGTAATTTGTTTTATTATCCTTGCTACGTCACAGAATACTGTTTACATTGTGCACGTACAAGTGGATGCAGCGCATTATCTGACAGATCTAAAAGAAAATTAAGGAGTCTTTACGTGTGAATGTGGCGGACGTTTAGTCTGTTTACTTTGTATTAGAGCATCTCAGAAGACCATGTGACAAGAATTCAGAAGATCCGATGAGACTGAAGTTCCCTGGAATGTGTAAGAATACCGTTACTGCAAACACAGTGCTCTGTGCTAAATAACAGCCTTCAGTGCGTCATGTGTCAAAATGTTCCGGTACTTTAAAGTGGTTGTCATGCTGTATAAAACGCAGTTAATTGAAATCCAATATTATAGCTTAAATATTCAATTTCTGTACGGCAGTTCACGCACGCGCTTTCAGCATTCAAAGTAGCTCCTAGAAGATTCATAAATGTATAAGGAAGGATTCCGTTTCAGATCACAATTTTAGGGTTTTTTGTGTGTGTGTGTGGGGGGGGGGGTTGTGTTGCCGTACAAAAGCCGGATGATACTGTAAAGCAGCTGCTGATTAACTTTTTCATGATTCGCTTCCGTCATTAAATGTCGCATAACCTACAGGCCTTATACTTGACGTAGCATTGTAAAACAGACAAGAAGTTCTGGGAAGAACTGATGGCCTACTTTCCTTTGATACGACACGGATCTCATAGAAGACGACGTGTCCAATAATTCTTGTATTGTTTCGTGTTTATTAGTTGCGGTGGTAAGTTTTTTACGGAGCCGTTACTTAGCGACGATAGGGGAATACGCATACACACACTGTTAGGGGTTTTTAAGCGTGCAGTTGAGATGGGTTCAGGTGCCATGATATACGTATCAAGTTTCATAAAGATTGGTTTAGGCATTTAAAAGCCGATAAGGGGTCATTTACAGACACATACAGCATAGTGATCCCATAAGCCTCATAAGTCTTATTTATTTATTTTTTTCAAATTTCACTTTTCAGTTTTAGTTTATTTAACGTTCCATAGATCCACAGTACACGCAAGATATAGAACATGTCAAAATAAAGAAGTAGGCTTAAGAAACTTCCCGCTCTAGGCTTGTGCCCCCATGAAGCTTGTGTGAGTGACATCCATGATCTAGTTCCAGAAATGTACGTATATGTTTGTCATTGAACGCAGTAGATTTCACACTTGTCAGCAAGTGTTCATCTGTGACAATTCACAGAACATGAAATTGATAACGTATTGATTTCCTTGTCTATTCCAATTGTGTGATGTCGCGACATCGAGTGCACACGGGAGTAAACGTTAGTCTAATTCCACGGTAGCCGAGCGGTCTAAGGCATGTACTGTCTTCGCTCGAGATCATGGGTTCGAATCCCACACAAGGCATGGATGTTTGGTGTGTGTGTGTGTGTATGCGTTTTTTTTTTGTCCGGTGTTTGGGTAGAGGACTTGCCACGAGCTGATCACCCGTCCAAGGAGTCCCAGTATCTCTAAAGATGATCACGAAACTGAAAAATCAGGCCTATGCTCCAAAATAGCGAGAGGAAGAAGAAGAAGAAAGAAATCCCTGCAAGACTTTTCCCCATTTTTTCTTTTTCGTCCCCTCTTCATTAATGTCTTGCTTTAATAAACACATCGAGGAATTAAGCACAGAATTGCAACAAAAAAAAAAAAGTAAATTTATTTTACCTACAGCGAGAAGGGTGGGGGCGCTGTGAATAGGTTTAATGAATCCAGCTCCACGCTATCGGAATACACAATTTTATCATTTCGTTTAGTATTAGACTGTTGCCCCCATTTGGAACATAGGGCATCCGTGAAACGCTCGTTTCACCTGAGATTCTTAGTCTTAGACAGTCGGTAGGACTCTAGAACGGGGGATCAGCCCGTCACAAGGCTGCTACCTAACACAAACATAGAATAAACCACAAATATCAGTGCCTTCAATGGGATTCGAACCCACGATCCCAGTGTTCGAGAGAGCGAAGACAGTTCATGTCTTAGACCGCGCTGCTACTGTGATCGGCAATGATAGTGTGTAATTAATTCGCTTAGTTGGGGGTGGAGTCCAACTGAGTCCACTCGGCACGGCGGCCACCGATTGGTCTATTGTAGCCTGCCCCGTGTGATTATGATGATGGAGAATTTGGTGGAATGAAGACTGGCAGGAGAAACCGAAGTACTCGGAGAAAACCCGCCCCAGCGTCACTTTGTCCACCACAAATCCCACTTGACTAGACCCGGGAGCGAAACGGGGCCGCCCCGATGGGAAGCCAGCGACTAACCGCTTGAGCTATGGCGCGGCACTGATAGTGTGTAAGTATTCCCAAATTGAAAGTTTTGATTGCACTTGCTGTATGGTCTTCGTACAACACCGCTGCGAACCATTGCAATAACTCTGGTACTAAATCAAAGCAGTAACATCTGTGGGCCCTAGCCTTCCCATTGTTCTATCGCCAGACGTTAAAACACAGAGTGACTAACACCACAGTGTACTATGTAGTAGGCTTATACGCCATGCAGTGAAATGACAATGGAAGATATTTTCATATGAATGTTTCATCTCGGGTAACAGTGACCGGATTTCGATAACGGTGGGCATTGAAGGGGGTTGCCCGAAACGCTGTATGTCGAATTTAAGTTTTTGTGTGTAGACTTTATTGGAATTTATAAACCAATTAGGTTCGTGTCGCCTTTTTTATTATTTCTCTTGACCGGGGGGGGGGGCGAAAGTGTGCCGCCTTGTCGTTTCGAGAGGAGGGTTCTTTGATGTTGTCTTGTATGTGTTTGTGGGGCGCTCTGTTGTTTTTACAACACACAAATTCCAATAAAGTCGTAGCAAACTATTTTTTTTTTCCTTAGCACTACAGCGCCAGTGGGCCTAGGCCTACCTCCATGAACTTCTCCGAGCAAACCAATCACAGATATTTTAATGTACTGGAACAGCCGCTGTAGTTGTAAAAACTTTAGATTTTATACCCAATTGTATATTATTATTATTATATACGAGTATATACATATACACACACACACACACACACGAGGAGCGTTCCGTATATAATGCATCCTATTTTTTTTAATGAAAACTACAACAGATAAGAAAGCATAATAACGCAGTTAAATAGAGCAAAATTTCAGCTACTTGCAGTTATTTTTCCACATAATCACCACCATTCGTTATGCACTTTTGCCAGCGATGAACAAGAGCCTGTATGCCGCGTCCTTAAAAGTCTGCGCCAGCAGAGGCTAGGCACTTTCATACAGCTGCAATGACAGCATCGTCTGGAAAATGTTGCCCACGTAGTCCATTCTTTCATAGGCCCAAAGAGAAGGAAGTCTGAAGGTGCTAAATTGGGGCTATAAGGTGGATGTGGTAGGACAGTCCAGCAAAACTTTGCAATGTGCGCGCTGGTCGCCAAACTAGTATGGGGTCTAGCGTTATCGTGTTGCAAGCGAAAGGTTGTCTGCTTCTCTGGCCTGACTCGGGAAATACAGGCTTTCAGCTTAGTCAGAGTCATCTTGTAGCGTTCAGAATTGACAGTCTCACCAGGCTCCAGGAAATCCAACAAAATCACACCCCGCCTATCCCAAAAGACCGTGCACATCACTTTCCTTGCCGATGGCTGTGTCTGGAACTTCTTTTTTTTCTGGGGAATCCGGATGTCGCCACTCCATGGACTGTCTTTTGGATTCCGGCTCATAGTGGTGACACCACGTCTCATCTCCGGTGATGATGATGTCCAGAAACTTGTCACCTTCAGCCTCAAACTGGTGCAGCAGGTCCTGACAGACTTCCATTCGATGAGTTTTGTGGTCCTGTGAAGCATCCGCGTGACCTACCTGGAACAAACTTTGCGATAATCCAGCTTCCCCAACATTGTTTCCAATGCATTACAGCCGATATTAAGCCGTGCACACAGTTCCCTGGTCGTTATCCGCCGATCTGTACGGATAAGTTGATCGAGACGCTGTTCATTGTGAGGAGTGGCAGCTGAGCAGGGACGCCCAGGGCGTGGCCTCGGCACTAGCTGGAGGTGAGTGTTGAGCTTCGCGCTGCCGTCGCTTTACCTCCGGGGAAAGGAGTCCCCGTACCCATTGGGTAGGAGGTTTGGTGAACCCCAGAGCCGGTCTGTACGACGTGGAGAAGGGACAATTCTTGACCCTACCAGTCCTCGAACTCCGACACCAGCCAACCCACAGTATTGCATTATTTATGTTGATTTTAAACATAAATGAAATTATTATATTTGTGTGATTAAAAGTCTTTTATTACACGAAATGTGTGTATGTTGCGTATATTTCTGTATTACATTAGACGCATGGGGGTGCAGAAAATTGTGCTTACAAATGTATTTTTTTTTGTGACTGAATAAGGGCTGCGATGTTGGGGATAAACATGGATAAGCAGTACAAAAGAAAGCATACGAAATATTCGTTGAAGGCATTAATGAGAGAGACTCTTGAGTGAGTAGCGTAAAAGAGAAGGCAATATTAAAATGTACCATGAATAAATACGCTCCGGAGATGTGAGATTGATTTGCCTGGCTCGGGATAACATCCTGTGGCGTGAATATTTATGACTGGTTGGCTTGACTTTGGATGCGGTCTAAGCATCACGGTTTTATAGCTACTGTTGCTTTTTCTTGTCGAATTTCGGTTCCGAAGTAGGATTGCATGATCGAGGTTTTCGTGGCTTTTCTCGTTTCTTCCTTGGAAACAACGGCATCTTAACATAACAGAAAACCGCATACTAGGACAGCGTCTTAATCCTGATATTGAGGTCGATATTCATAAGAGTTGCCATATTTCTCATTCGACCCGTAGGGCTATAACGCGTGTAGCCTGCTACTGTTCGTGCCTCGTACTTAAATAAACATGGCCTCAAACGAGCAGCAAGGAATTTTCAGAAGGTCTCTTATCCAGGGAGTTGGTTTGCATATTTTTTGTGGGAACATTTGCTTTTTTATTATTTCATGATTGGTAAATTAGAAACGCTTTTGACGGTTTAATTAAGCCGTTAAATAATACGGCAATCGCAATTGGCTCATAACCTAAAGCCATTTGTATACATGTTCAAGCTCTATAAGAGCTCTTTTTTCAGTATCCGACAAAGGATGCAGGAAAAGGACACAAAGGGAGGCATATACACTAACATACAGGGCGTGTCCGTGAGGAGCCGGTGTTAGGCGCACTGGTAACATGGAGGACTTACAGCGAGACTGTGTTACGTTACCATGTTACCTGAGGACGAGGGACGAGTCCCTCTGGATCTCATTCCACCCCTCTTTCGCATTTTGAAGGTACCGGATTCGAGTCTCGGTTCCAAGGCATGTTATGGCAGGGTTTACATATTTTTTCCGCAGCTCCTGCCCACAAATTTTAAGAAAAAAATAGCGGCCTTAAGCTAAGAGACAAAATGGTAGTCTATATCTCCTTAGTCCTTTGCATTTCTCGGTGTAAATTTGTTATCCGTATTTCGCAGTGGAATCGGCGTTTCCAGTGTTTGCGATTGAGGATACAAATTCCTCGTTCTCTGACAGTGAAAGGAATGTTACTTTCCTCCACTTTATTGCTTTTCTTTTGCTGTTCTCTGGCGATGAGTTGACGACTTGCAGTGACATTTCTGGTAGCAGTTCCAGAAAAAAATGTGTATAACTCCACCAGCCGAGCCCGGGCAAGACATGCTGGTCACTGAGCTCTCGAGATCCATCTGTTTGCAGCTACAAGTGTCATCTCATGGCCCTTCGTGTTAAATAATGACTGTTCTTCAGCCATTAGTTTCCACTAAATGGCGACATCTTCATGATAATTGTTATTAGCGTACTTTCCCGAAGTAGGCTTATGCGATCTCCTTCCTGGCTGTGTCAGTGTATGAACTTTTGAATGGCTGAACCAATTTTTATTAAATTTGGTATGTATATCATGGCACCTGAGCTCATCTCTGCGGCGTACTTCATAAATCCCTCACATCAGTCTTTGTTCCTGTACGTGTATCCTTCCTATCGTTACTAGGCAACGGCTCGGCAAAATTATTACCGCAGCAATAAATACCCACGCAACAGTAGAAGAATTGTTGTACGCGTCGTTTTATATGCGGTCCGTGTCGCGTCAAAGGAAAGGAAAGTTCTTCCCACACCTTCTTGTGTCCATCATGAAGTACGCACAGTGTCTGAGTACAAACACATGGTTTGACTGCCGAGGGCCCCGCTGTCATAACTGGTTGCCGCATTTTTCTTCGGCATTTTGATGGGTGGCGCTTTCTTCCAACGCGGTAATAAATGTCATCCGTACGTTTAATTAACTGTACCTCTTATTAATTTGCACAGTTTATACACCATCGTCAAATGATGTTAGACATTATTTTTTTTTACCTCACCGGCTGGCCGCGACATTATGGGCCTGAGGTCGTAGACCGTGGCAGCGCTACGCCAGAGGTGTGAATCTCACGTCGACTCCCCGTCACTGCGTACTGCCCACTAACGTAATATACCCAGTTCGGGATCTTGGCTACCGTGCCCTCTCTCCGGTACGCTCAAAGCGGCTTACGAATCCTGAGAAGCAATCGTCAAGAGTTGAGCAAACACGGGAAATCTGGAAAGAAACACACTGAGAACTAATTATGTGTGTAGTTGTAGGCGCCGTCACTATTCTGTTCGTATTATTTCTTGTCCTTTTCCTCTTTTCTTTCCGCTGCTTCTCCTCCACCACCACGATCTTCTTTTAATCTTCCTTATTTTAATCTCCCTTTTCTTCCTCTTCCACAAATAGGATTTTCACCGTGCTCCTCGTCAGGATTTCGTGCTCTTCCTTTGCACATGGTTTCTTAATCCTAACGTGAAATTGATTGCCAGTCCAGATAATAGCGTCCGAGTTAGACAGAAAATTTTTAAATTGCAATGTGTTTCGTGTTTTGCGTATGACTGTTGGTTCGGATTCGTGGGAGGCATCATGAAACTTCCCATATACCTGCTATCTTTGCATTTAATGTCCGTCTATAAACCGCAATACGAGCAATGCCATTTGTACGACATACTATAGTGTTAACGAATTGCTTTTTGATGGGAATGGGTATTGTTTTAAATAACTGTAACGCTCGTTATAATTGGATATCCCCAGAGTAATTTTATTGTAATTTAAACAATTCAGCGGCGGTGTTCGACAGTAATAACCACTGTCACGTCCACATACCACAACGATAGACTTTGTCTATCAAACAGTTGCCTCAGATCACGAAATAGATACATTACGTAACTTGTTTCAGTAGGATCTGCGTTGGTTTTTTTCCCCCTTTCTGAAGCTGTGCTCTGTGGAGAAATTGAAAACCCTTCCAACGGAATACTGTATTTATTTTTGGAATGCATTGCCCTCTATGTTTTGGCTTTGATTTCGTTTATTGTAGATACAAATCTATTAAAAAGTGAGACATTTATGTATGGAAGTGAATATTAACGAAGAGAAGCCTACAAAATATATATAATCCGCTGCAATGAGGTTCCTTAGATTGGTCAGAGGATGCACTTTTTTCCTTCCTTTGGCGCTACAGCCTCAATTTGGGTCTTGGCCTACCTCCGTGAAAATCTCCGTTTCACTTCGGTTAACTAGATCTTAGACATTCGGTAGGACTCCTTAGACGAGTGATCAGCCTGTCATAAGGCCGCTACCTAATAAACACAGACATCCATGCCTTGAGTGGGATTCGAACCCACGATCCCAGCGTTCGAGCGGGCGAAGACGTTTCATGACTTAGACTGGGCGGTCCTTGTGATCGGCCAAGATTCGTTACCTCGTTGAAAAAACCGTAGTTCTTAAGACTCTTTAACGTAAAGCTAAAATCTGTTGACTATGCTGAATTTACTTGAAATTATAAGTTCAGTTTACTGTGACTATTCTTTGTTTATTTTGCGACACTCATTTGCTCATATTATGCAACGATCAGTGAATTAGAATGCATTTTGAAAGAAGTGATGGCCCAGTTTTGGGTATAATCTCAGCATTTACTTGCTGGAACTGGAGAAAAACAGAACAATATCAGTGGCGACATTACGACGCGAAGAAACCGCGCTAGTCACGCGACTGTGACGTTCCAGCGTGACGGGGTTAACTCGCATTGATGATAAATGGAGTGTCGAAACGCAGGAAATTAGGGAAGTTGTCATCTCTTTGTAGGTTGAAGCGAGAGTAGATTCGTTGCGTTTCGAGGTCGCCACTATAATCACTACGCCCGTGGGCACTCATTTCTGCCGTAAAAACATTACTTTGAATTCGCCCGTACAAATGGTGTGGGACAATATCAAAGAAGACTGAAAGCACGCATCCTTGTAACTAGACTTCCGTGGAGATAAAATACAGAATCAGTAACTTTTTTCTCCGATGGTGTGCATGACCTGTTGACCAAGAATTGCTTCAGTTACAGGTACAATATGCTGAACACAGCGGCCGTTCGGTCTAAGGCATAAACTGTCTTCGCTACCTTGAACGCTGGGATCGTGGGTTCGAGTCCAACTAAGGGCATGAATGTGTGTGCATTTATTCTGTTTTTGCTGTCCTGTGTATAGGTAGCGGCCTTACGACGGGCTGATCCCCCGTCCGAGGAGGGCTACCGAATAATGTACAGGATTACGAAACTGAAGAAGAGGCCACGGCCGAACATAGGGCTGTAGGGCCATTGATGAATGAATGAATGAGTGAGCGAATGAACAGGTATGATATAATCTGTTGTTAAATGACGTTAATAGCCTCACCGTTTGATACCCGGCCCACTTTATTGATTAGTCTGAGATCCGAAATCGAATCCAATTTTACCACAGGGTGTCACCTATGTATTTCTGTCTGTCTGTCTATTTAATCAATAGCTCTATAGCCCCTGTGGTCCTTGGAGGCGTTTCCAATTTCTCAATCCTATACACAGTCGGTACGACTCCTTGGACTGGGGATCAGTCCATCGCAATACCGTTGCCTACACACAGAACAGCACAAACAGAATAAGCGCACAGAGACATCCATGCCTTGAGTGAGATTCGAACCCACAGCTCCAGTATTTGAGCGATCGAAGATGGTCCATGCTCTAGACCGCGCGGCCACTGTGCTCGGTACCGTCACCTCTCCTTCCCCATTTTTATTACAGGATGTTTGCTTCCTGCTCGCAACAAAGAGCTTACGACCAACCTAGATGCTCACTTGTGTGATAGTGGCGAATCGGAATTTTTGTAAATTTAAGAAGTTTTTAATTTTTATGTAGAAAACCTGTTATCTACTTCCCCAAACACCACGTCGTTCGTTCATTTCTTTGTATGTTTATTTGTTTGTGTGTGTATGTGCCCGCGCATGTACATACACGTACATATATAAACGCATTTTCCCAGTTCATCTATATGTACAGGAACACCCCGAGGAAACATTCTACATTACAGCCCTTTGTAAAGAAATATTTGGATATAAGACGATAAAATGGGCCCTAACACTTCGCATTTCAGGAATTTACCTACCGATGGATGGATAGGAAGCTGTTTAGCGATTGCACAGTCCGCTGCATTTTTACTTAGCGTCAACTAATACGAGAGAACAATCGAATCCTGTTAAGCAGGAAGGAATGGGAAGGAGACGCCCATGTCTGTTTCAAGGTACTATCGCAGACATTCTCCTGAACGGACGAAGCAGCACTCCGAACATCTCAGTGAAGAGAGACAGTTTGTATTCCCACTGAGGTTCGACACAGGAACCCACAAATTCCGGCTCATAAATATTACTGCTTTTCAGCATGCTTGGTACGCCTACAGCTGATATAACGAGGTATACAGGTCACCTGTTATTAGAATTGAAATCTGGGGAATAAGAAGAAGTACATAGAGCATTTTTCTGGCGAATGCTCTAGGAAAACGCTATTTGGAAGAATATGTGGGGGTTAACGTTAAGATTCTTGTAGTTTAGGGAAATAGTTTGTGAGAATTTGAGACCGATGGATTGACTCCTGATCGTCTCCATTGACGGGATTTAGTTCTAACGGCTCCAACTTTCAAGTTCTGCTACGAGGGACCTAAGTTTTCAACATCCTTTGTATCTATAACTTGTTCTACAGCAATATTATGTTTTATCTAAAATCTCGAAGGACAAGGACGATCGGAAAGTAAGTTAACAGGGCACAGGTGTGTCGAAGCGATTCCCCGGATCTTCTATATTTACAGTACGTCATCGCACAGCACGTAAGCTATCTTTTGCAAGTCGCCTCGGCGACTGGTTCCTACCCCAGAATCGGAAGTTAGAAATTTCTGGAAGACCAGATTTTCTGAGAAGTAGTCGGTCAGGAATGGGGGCCACTCAGCCTCGTGAGGATAATTGAAGAGCTACTTGAATGCAGAAGTAGCGGCTCCGGTCTAGAAAACCGAGATGAACGGCCGTGAGAATCCGTTGCACTGACCACGCGACACCCTCTATCCGCAAAAGTTCGAACTAACTTCGCCGACAGGCGGCGGTCTCTCGGTCGGTTCGCTTGCGGACTAAAAGCCACAGAGTATAGTTTAGTTTAAGTTGATATAAACATTCAAATGGAGAGGTTTTGCTGGGTGACGCGTACTTTGCTTAGTGACAGACCTATATTTATAAATTTACTGTCCTTAAAGCTTTTCTTCGCGTGTTCTCTTCACCTCTCATAGAAAATACCAAATAGCTCGCGACTAGTTCCATATGTTTTCCCAGCTCAGACTTTAATATTTTTTATTCGGCGGTTTTCATTCATCATGAATTGCCGTCCGTAGTTGACACACTGCCATTGAGTAAAGTAAAATGCCGATAGGTTGTCAGTGAAATACAGCATTAATCAGGTGTTTGTGGTATATGTTAATGAGCGGTAGTACGATTTTCCACTCACTTCTGCCCATGTCTGAGCGAACATACCAGATGTAGTTGAACTTTAAACCTCAGACGGGAAGTCAGTGATGTCGATTTATTTTTCTCCTCTATAACCGATTGAGTCGAGATAATGCTATTGTTCGAGCTCCCTTTCAGACTGACTTATCTCGTGGGGTCTGTTGAAAACCGCTTAATTTTCATTCCATTGAGCATCATTGTCACGAGGGCCGGTGTTGTCATGAACACGACTTTCCCGTAAGCCGACACCTAACCAGGGGCACCAAATCCCCGTCACAGCGCCATATACGCTACTATTGTAGATAATAATGCGTGTGAAATGTATACTCTCGTACTTTCCAGTTGCGTTATTTAGAAGTCATGTTCATTTAAGGTATAAATCTAAGCGGCCTCCGTAATCTAGAGGTAACGTTCCCACCTCATGACTCGTAGTACGCGGGTTCAAATACCCGGCGGAGGTCGTCGAAATTTAAGGGCGGAAAAATTCAGGGAACAAGTCCTCCGGGAGGGACTTTTAAGCCGTGGGTCCCGCGTCGTAGCTTTACGGCACGTAAAAGAACCTCATATCTCCAAAGGAGGTCACTGAGCCAAATTACGGACGTTTCCCGCCCAACAGCAGTCTTTAATACCTCTGGTAGATGGGGGAAGCATTATAGATACCTCTCAGCTAGTAGAGCCGGTCTCGCTGGCTGGGCGGGACTGATGGTAAGCACGGGTACCGGTAGGATATAGAGACTGGTAGAAATCATAGAGGGAAGCACAATGGACCAATACAGGTCTCAGTGCATGGGGAAACCCACCCTCTCCAATAACTAACTAACTAACTAACTAAGGTATAAATATTTTTTTGAAAATTAATCTCACTCAGAAATCAGTTTTCTGTATATGGAAAATGTATCAAACAAGGGTCTAATAAATCACAATCATCTGTATTTTATATCATATGTCGGTCTTTTGTAGGACGAAGTTTTATTTATTTGAGCGCGCGCATACAAACACAGGATGTTTCACAACTCGCCTCCCATTCTTCGTAAGTTAATGCCATAAAAGGCGTTAATACAACACTGCTTGTGTTTCCAACAGCCGAGGATTGACGGATGTTCTAGATGCGCGCAGGTGAAAAGAAACAAGAATATTACGCAGATAAATTATTGGTATATTTCAGATGTACTGTAAGGTACCTGTTAAACAGGAGTTTACTGCCCGCTGCATCATTTCGGGGTGTTCTCGTGTATAAGCATTCACAATTCTGTACTCTCGCCTGTTATTCGGCCTTGTGCATCTTCCTTTTCCTAAGACCGCATAGGGAACCTTGATAGCTCAGTCCGCATAGTGACAGGATGCAACATGGGCTGTCCGCTTTCGATTCCCGGAAGGAGCAAGAGTCTTCTCTACGGCGTCCAGGTCGGCTCTGGAGTTCATCCAACTTCCTATCCAGTGGGTACCGAGGGGGAAACGCGGCAGGGGCGTGAAGCTGACCATTCACCTCCATCTAGTACCGAGGTCAAGAATTACGGAGTTATACCTCTATCCCTTAATATGTCTTCATGGGCTGGTGCTTAATTACTTAAGCACAGGAGCAACTTAACCCTGCGGGCTTGTCGATACTTGAAGAGACAACCACATATTAAACTTCTGTACATATATTTATTGTTTGTGTAACGAACATACAGACGAGCTTCTTAAAACAACTAAAGAACACCCAGTATTTTAGTCTGTTGTGCACTCAGTAGTCGCCTTCCGCTTCTGTACCGTCTTCTGGACGCCTTTCTCAGAGTCAGAGTTACTTTACGACTGACGGTTTACCGCCAATCAGTTCGTCTTGGCGTCAGACCCCTTGAGGCCCACAACCAGAGATGTTTTCTCCAACTGAACTCTTGCGGTTAGTCCTTATGTAACATTCTCTCTGACGAGAGACACTCGACCTTTCGTGAAGTGTATATTTCGCACATATAACGTTTTTCTCGTTGTTTCTTACTCTTATTTAACTTCGGGTCGGCCCTCATGGAAAACAGTTTCATTGCACAGCAGTGGACGTTCATACGCACAGTTTAGATTTTCCAAGTCGAAAAGATCTCCAAAGTCCAGTATGCCCTCATCTCATGGCCGCCCCATAGTTCAAGTGCTTAGTCGTTGGCTTCCCACCGCGGCGGCCCCGGTTCGATCCCGGGTCTGGTCAGGTGGGATTTGTGGTGGACAAAGTGGCGCCGGGGCAGGTTTTCTCTGAGTACTTCGGTTTCCCCTGCCAATCTTCATTCCACCAATTGCTCCACAATCATCCTCAGCTGTCATCTGGGGCTGGTACAATAAGCCAGAAGTGGCCGCAGTACAAGGGACTTAGTCCCTCCCCACTAGCAATAAAAGAAAAAAAGTGCCCTCATTTCCACCGACGAACCGCCGTGCTTTATATTTCCCGCTCATGTAACAACTGCCCTGTGCCATGTAAAATCTCGTGTATCATCGAACCCCTGCCTGTTGGGATTCGACTGTTCAGAAAATACGACATTCAACTGCCGCCCGCTCTTACCATCGCAGAGTCCATAAATGTAACGCCTACCGTGGCATTCACTCGGAGCGAAATATTGAGTCATTTTGCGAGAACACGCACAAAGTCGAAACGATTTTGATCATACCACAACTCAGTGTCACGTTTCACTCCTCTTGGTACAGATCAGAAGCAAGTGATGCAAGAAACGACTGAGACTGGGTAGTGGCTGCAGTTCAGCTGAAACTGGCTACCCTCTTGTCATCTATCGAATTTCACAGACCTTAACCGAAACCTTTACCATTGTTGCCATCTGTTAACTTTCACAAAAGTGCGTATTTGTTGAAGGGGCCACGCGGTAGCGTAGTTGGTTGAGGCACTATGCTACAAGCCGGAAGGTTGCGGGTTCGATTCCCGATTAGGTTATCCGATTTTTATTTTCAGTTTACCTATTTTTTCCAGCTGCACTATGGCCCTCGTGTCGGCTCGGCCTCTAACAGAAATGAGTACCAGGAATTTTTCTGGTTGTAAAAGCGGCCCGCGCGTGAGGCTGATAACCTTGCCGCCTACTGTCTAGAGACAATGCGGGAGCCTAGACGTCTCACAACCCTGTGGGCCTTCGTGGCCTGTTACAGAGATAGCTTTACCTTTTACGCATTTATTGAAGAGTTATAACACCGAGTAATCCGTTGAAAATCAGCAGACGTTTCGGAGGATATCTCTTCTTCATAATCGAAGAATAAGTCAAGCAAGATACCAGCATGAAGCAGGCAGCAAGCTCTACCTGCTTCATGCTGTGATTGGCTTATTATTCGACCATGAAAATAGGTACGACGTTTTCCTCCGAAACGTCTGTTGATGTTTAACAACCTAGACGTTATTGTATCGCAGTTGATAGAACTCTTCATAACAAACGCTTAAAGAAATCTTACATTCGTATTTCTTGTTTACACATCTTAAGACAGCCGTAGTTCCTCAGCAGTAAGATACCAGTGTCTTTTACAGGTTGGGTGCTGAACTACGCTGTCAGTATCGAAACTATATATGTAGTAGCTCCGCAGGACCTACTTGTATGCTGTATTGATGTACATATATTAGGCCACGCCATAGCTCAAGCAGTTATTCGCTGGCTTCCCATCGCGGCGGCCCGGGTTGGATCCCGGGTCTGGTCAAGTGGGATTTTTGGTGGACAAAGTGGCGCTGGGGCAGGTTTTCTCCGAGTACTTAGGTTTTCCCTGCCAATGTTCATTCCACCAATTGCTCCACAGTCACCCTCACTTATCATCTGGGGCTGGTACAATAGGCCGGAAGTGGCCGCAGTACAAGGGACTTAGTCCCCCCCCACTAGCCATAAAAAAAAGATGCATATTTACTCGATATTGCCTACTGCATCACCTTCCGACGGCGAAACACATTGTAAAGCTAAACTGATACATGTTTTCATGTCAAGTTTGACCGTAGTGGTACGAACCAAAGTAAATTCGCCCCCTAACTTTTAGTTTAGGCTGTCAGTAGCATAGTTACCGAAATCCGTGAAGATCTTTGGCAGACATACGATTCCCTCAGAAGGACACGACCACTCCTATAGCTTCTGCCTGGACAGTTCAACTTCCGATAGGGGAATTAACAGTTCAACGTTCCTGCATCTGTTTCTGCCGATATACTTCTGGTTTAAGGAAGGGCCAGTCAGAGTCTGATTATGTTCCTTCGTTAATTTTGTATTAACTTAATCATATCCTTACATTAATGGGAGCCTGGATAGTGCAGTTGGTGTATAGAGTCTGGCTACGGGCTGGACGGCTGAGGGGTTGGAGTTCGAGTCCCGGTTGAGGAAAGATTTTTCTCCTCTTCACGTCGTCCAAACCTGTTCTAGTACCCACCCAGTCTCATACCCAATTGGTTCTAGGAGCCGGGGCGTGAAGCTGATAGCTCACCTTCCAACTAGTGCCGACGTCATGAGTAGGTGGATCTGTACGTCCGCACCCCCATACGTCTTCATAGCATAGTGCTTAATTAATTAAATACAGAGACAATTTCACATTTTTATCCGTAAATTAATAACTTTAAATGAAGAATACTCTGACTTCGTCTTCCCATATTTGGTACAGAGACTGCATAAAAACGTTTCACATGAGCTCTAATCTCCCTGAGGGGCCTGTGTGAAATTGCTAAATATATTTTCCTAAGTATATAGGCCTATATAAGTTATATGTTTTGTGTTTGCGGTGTTTTTATTTTGTGCTGATATTATCAACCACGGAAGCTACATGCGGCAGAATATTAGTATGTGGGAGGAGGTCGACATGGTCTGCGTTTATAATAGCCCTATAAATCCTCTCGTTTAGTGGTTCCCACTCCTAGCTCTTCGTCTGTAACGGCGTTTCTTTGCGTTCCTATTTCAATATCTCGGGAGATAAGCGGCTCAGAGGGACGATTTTGCTGGAATTATATTTCTGAACATGCGGACATAATAAAGATGTTACAGAATGATTCCCAAGCTGTTATTTTGAAGCCTAGGAAACGCAATGTGCTCAAGAATTAATGCTCTTCTCTTCCTGGTATGAATTTCCTTTCCGTAAACGCAACTCGAGATGCAGCCGAGCTTCAATTCAGCAGCAAGTCTGAATGTTAAGGAGAACGCGGAAGGTCTCTTGAGAGCAAAGAGCGATCTGAGTTTAAAAATAAACAAACTCTTTCATAAACCGCAGTTTTCAACAGGGAGTGCCAAACATACCTCCATATTGATGTCTTCAAACTGTTGTCCATTATGTGTCATTAAAGTATTACATTTAAGCATCCTGTTACATTCCACACTTCTATATGTATAAGATAAACGCCGTCGTAAATGCAACACTTTATTGTAGTTCTTGTCCCCCCTTTTTTCACACTACATGTTTCTGCCGCAACCGGCCATCATCAAGTGTATTTCACTTCACGTAGCTGTCACACTGCACTCAATATTAACATTTAAACTCCAGATTTACAACTGTTCATTGCCTGTCGTCAATCGGCACCCGATGTTCCAGAACTCTCGTTGTCGGTTTTGTCAGTTTTGTTTAAAATCTTTATTAATATTCACACGTTGATTGGTTTTTTTTCCCCTTGGCACTACAGCCCCAGTGGACCTAGGCCTACCTCCATGAACTCCGTTCACTTCGGCTTTTCTAGATCTTACACATTCGGTAGGACTCCTTGGGCGGGTGATCAGCTTGTCGCAAGGCCTCTACCTATACACAAACACAGAAAATCGCACACACACAAACTGAACATCCATGCCCTGAGTGGGATTCGAACCCACGATCCCGGTTTTCAAGCGACTGAAGACAGTACATGCCTTAGACCGCTCGGCTACCGTGACCGGCCGTCGATTAGTATAAAATGTTAAATTCTCAATTTACCTCTAATGTGTAAAATTTAAATTTAGATTTAAAATCAAAATCACAGAGATACCTGTTCTATGCTTATATGTGCTGCAGCGACTACCTCTTGCTTTCAGCACAGCTCGCGTGTTATTTTGTTCACGTTCTCTCTGTGCGTACCACTGCTTTTCTTTAATACTTTTGCATTAATACGTGTCAATATTAATAAAGATTTTAAACTTAAATGACAAAATCGACAAGGGGAGTTGTTATCGGGTGCCGGTTGACGAGAGAGCAATGAACAATTGTAAATCTGTAGTTTATCTGTTAATATTGAGTGCAGTGTGACATTTACGTGAAGTGAAATACACCTGATGATGGCCGGTTGCGGCCGAAACATGTATTGTGAAAGAAGGGGGACAAGAACTACCAATAAAGTGTTACATTTACGACATTTAAGTTCCCAGGTATCAGTTTTCGTTTTCGATAATTTTTGTCCTAATTTCAATAGCACTAATTAAATGCGTCATGTGATCACTATGCCGCGTGACGGCGGTAAACTACAGAACAATGACGAACAGGAAAATATGTTCATGAGACAGTTATTATCATTGCTGTTTCAAATAAGCAATCTTATTACGAATGTTTGGGTGCAGTTAATTTTGAGATTAACACTTTTTTTTTTCTTGGCACTACCGCCCCAGTGGACCTAGGCCTACCTCCATGAACTTGATTAACCCTTAGAGACTGAATTTCCTCTACACGATGTATAAGTACCTCACAGGAAACACATTACATCTCTGTTACAAGAACCAGGAAAACAGTCGCTGTTTATTGCGAGAATCATACGGAACAGAGAACTACATCCTTTTGGGCCGAATGCGGAGTTTCGATATGTTAAAGAAGGTGGTTCATATAGTAATCTATCTATGGCTCTACAGCCCTTGTGGACCCTGGCCGCTTCTTCAGTTTCTTAATCTATACACAGTCGGTAGGGCTCCTTGGACGGGGGATCAGCTCATCCCAAGGCTGCTACCGACACACAGAACAAGACGAACACATAATTATGTGTTTATTATAATAAACGCACACAGACATCCATGCCTCGAGTGGTATTCGAATCCACGATCCCAATGTTCGAGCGGGTGAAGACGGTTCGTGCCTTAGACCGCGCTACTACTGTGATCGGCCCGTATAGTAAGCACTGGGCTTTAAAGGGTTACGCAGGCGAGAATGGGCTAGTTTAAGAAGTTATCTCACCTTTTCATTTATCGATACCGTATGTAGGCGAATAATTTATCTTTGCGTTCAAGTATTCTCTGGTCGAGTGGATGGGAGTGCAATGGAGTAGCACTGCCGGGTGTCGAATCTGGGCCGATTCCTTGCAAATCAGACTGGCACTTCGAGGGTTAGTCTACTCATGAAAGACGATGGAGTGGTATCATATATATAGGCTGTTCCAAAAGGCGTAGGCAAATGGAGCATGAATAAAACCGTTTGCAGTTCTGCCTAAAACTTTTTCGTTGCTATATTTTCCCCAATTAACGGACTGTAGATGCAAAATAAACTGAAGTGTTTTTTTCTTTTGTTTGCCTTGGCAACTGTTGTGGTAAAGTGTAGCATTTTTTAGAGGAAATGTTCGAAGTGACATCCTTGAGCCGCTGTGCAAGTCTCTGCGTTCTCTGGATTCCAGTATCCATCGTGTGCTGCTTGTGAGAGCTTTTGTTTAGATAGGAACATCTTGTATGTGACTGGGTTGCTTTGGCGAGGCCTCCTTTCTCACGTAATGTCCCCCAGATTGAGCGCTTCCAGCTAATTGCATTTACAGTTTAATTGGACTATATTCAGTGCGCCGTTCGCTCTTGCTGGTCTCTTGTTTTGAGATCTACTCGGGATCCTTTCATATTTTAGTACGTACTTTTCACGAATTGCATGAAATGAATGCATGGAGGCTGTGCCCGTCCGGCCGTGCGTTTCGTCTCAGTTGATGAAATTTAATACACGTTTTATACACTGAAAATTTCTCAGCGAATTTTATTCTTGCTTCGAATCGGTGTTAAAAAAGCTTTCATTTTATGTGGAGCACGTCAAATTTTTATAGGAGATTGTATATGAATACCAGTTTCATTGAAGGCTATAATGTTCTGTTTGTAACAATCTTTTTATGGCGAAATACAGTACACAGCGGCTGCGTTGTCTGAGGCCCGAAATGTTTCCAATCGCTCGAACATTAGGATCTGAATTTCACTCGTGGCATGTACGTCGTATGCATGTCCGCGTGTTTTATATGAATGTGTTGTCCCAGTGAGATGAGCAGATCCCCGGAAAAAGGAGTCCTGCTAAATGTCTTAAAGTATTCGTAAACTAAAAAGATGTCTCTGTGCTTAACTAATTGAACACCACTCCACGAAGACGTATAGGGGAGTGAATTTATAGATCCACATATCCTTGACCTCGGCACTAGGAAGTGACTGGTCAGTTTCACGCCCCGGTCGCTTTTCTCCCCTGGGAAATAGGCGCCGGTACCCGTTGGATGGAGGCTCGATGGATCGAAGAACCGGTATGGACGACGTGGAGAGGAAAAAATCTTGCCCCTAGCGGGTCTCAAACTCCGACCTCTTAGCCGCCCAGCCCGTAGCCAGTAGTTATACCGACTGCGCTATTCCGGCTCACCTAAGTATTCGTACTTCGACAAATTAGGTCTGAATCGAAAAAGGCCAAAGGGTCTAATTCATAAAGGCCGAATAATAATTCAATTCAATTCAATTCAATTCTTTATTATTTATGTGCCAAGTCAACAGCCGCAAGGCCAATTACAGACTTAGCACATTGTAGATGAAAGTAACTACTTGTAAATTTTACAAACATTAGACAAACACATTATCAGTCAAAAATAAGTTACAGGTAATTTATGAAGAAAAGTAAACAAACAAGCTAATAAATGATAATAATAAATAATAATAATAATAATAAGAAGAAGAAGAAGAAGACAAACGGTACGAGGAAAATTGTGTTATTCCTGTGTGCAGGTAAATTCTGCACTGTTTATTAGATTTGTCAACAGTAGACGTGTATCTTCAATAAGCAAACGTCAAGATAACAGGGATGCAAACTCTCAAAGAGACACTCGGAAAACATGAATAGGGCAGAACGAAACTGCAGTGAATCTTTCCGCTTATTTCGTTTCATCTGCTCCTCGGAGCGTGCGCGCTTGATTTTGCTCCGTAAGCACTGTAGGAGCGGAACGCTGATTTAACAAGTACTTATGACGTTTGTGTTTTAAAGTCCCAACCAAAATGTGTTCATAGCTTCCTAGATTTTACGGCGGTAATTATTCGGATTGTGGGCATTTGGGGTGTGACACCACATAGGTTTCTAGGCGGATGTCGACGTTTCGAAGGAACATTCCGTCTCCACCTTCAGGTCTGATGTGTAAGTTTAATAATTAGCTCACGTGTATGTGTTAATGACTTCTTAGTTCCTTTTCTTACAATTTGGCGACAGGAAAGGGAAAATAGCCAGATAAGAGAGGAAATTAAATAATGAGAACTTCATACTTTATACTAAAGTAGCACAACCTTGTTACATTTGCTTATTGAACACTCACTCTTCGCTTTTTTTTTATTGCTAGTGGTGTGGGACAAAGTCCCTTGTACTGCGGCCACTTCTGGCCTATTGTACCAGCCCCAGATTATAGGTGAGGGAGGGAGATTGTGGAGCAATTGGTGGAATGAAAATTGGCAGGGGAAACCGAAGTACTCGGAGAAAACCTGCCTCTGCGCCACTTTGTCCACCACAAATCCCACTTGACCAGACCCCGGGATCGAACCCGGGCCGCCGCGGTGGGAAGCCATCGACTAACCGCTTGAGATATGGCCCGGCCATCACTCTTCGCTTTAGTCACGTCTTCAGGAATGTCTGATTTATTCACAAGTTACGACATGTTTCTGGGGCATGCGGTAACGTAGTTTGTTGAGGCACTATGCTACAAGCCCGGAAGGTCACGGGTTCGATTCTCGCTCAGGTCATTGGATTTTTCAATTAACCAAATCCTTCCAGCCGCACTATGGTCCTGGGATATACTCAGCCTCTGACAGAAATGAACCAGGAATCTTCGTGAGGGGTAAAGGGCGGCGGGCGCGTAAGGCTGACAACCTCACCGCCATCTTTGAGCTGATTGTCTAGAAGATGTGAGAGCCTCGATCTCTCAGAACCCTATGGGCGTCCGCCGCCTCTTACATGGATAGCTTGGCCTTTTCGTATTACGAAAGTTTATTATTTCTGAATAGAGGACAGTTACCTTGTCTTGCATCCAGTTTGAGTGACCGGAAGTGGGGCAGAGTCACCGCAGGATGAAAATTCGTAGTTTTCTGGAGACGTAAATTTGTGTCTTGACGTGTACCTGCCACAGTTTATCTTCGGTAGGGTAATAGAAGATGACGGCTTCCACTGGTGAAACTATTAACGACGCCCCTTTTCACGTCAGTTGAGTCAAGGTCATATTTCAGGATCAGAAGGATTTCAACGACGAAATTAAGAAATAAGACATTATTTAATGCTTAACGAATGTCCACATGTATTCGTTGACTCCATAATGAAGCCATCGAGAGGCAATCGTCCTCCTTCAGATACAATATTTAGGGCACTGTCATTATCCCATATGTTTAAAGTAACTCCGAGAAATTCAAACGCATTATAAACCGTTTCAATGTCGTGGCCGTTTTCAGAACTAAACATACACTCGGAGAGATATTGATGGAAACTGGACTGGTTAGAGATTCCCAGCAGACGAAGCAGTGTATGTGCAATATCCCATGTGATGTATCAGATGTTATATATTGGCGAAAGAAGCAGACCTCAGAAGTACGCATTAAGGAGCACAGTATAACCTGTCACAAGGTGTTTTTGGAAAATAAAAATTAGGGCAACATGCGTACGAAGAAGGTGAAAAAAATGTTGGAAGACGCGAAGGTCTTGCCTTATGGAACGAAACACCACATACAGGAAATACAGGGAATCCGCCCACATGTCTCTGGCAGGTCATCGGATCAGTTAACCCAGCTTGGACATCTCTTCCATGTTGACTCCCATCATCGCAGCAAAAGTCAGGAAACTACAACTCCGTCCAATTAAACGAGAAAATTTGTGTTTTTGTGTTGGTATTATATAGAGAATTTATTTCACTTGTGATGACATATATTCTGGTAGTAGTCTGGTTCCAGGCCTCATGTGTGGTTTATTTAAAGTTTGTAATGTTTGTGTTAACTCTCGCACCTGGCTTGTGCTGTGCTTGGATTGTATACCCCATCTTATGTTGGTGCAGGTGTACGGAGGTACGAACTAGCTGTATCGATTGAGCGCAACTAAGTAGGATTAATCTGAAGACGGTGACAGAATCCAGTATCCGAAACGTTATTTTAAATAAAAAAGACGAAATAGATAATGTCCAGAAACACAGTAGTTTGTATTATTGTACCTTCGTCAGAAACTTTTAGAACAGGAAAAATGTTGTGACAGGAATGGAGGATTAGCTTGTGACGATCTGTTTCCGCTTGCTTAGGTTATTGCCCGAGAGGAGTCAGTTATTCTATTGAGCCAGCCAGCATATGAGTTAGAAGGAGAGGACGGTGGTAGTACTGTTCGTCAGTACTGGTATGGGATCAAATAATGAAGATTAAATTTGCTAGTCTTCCAGCTAATATGCGGGAAATACGATATTCATGTTATTGGGAAACCCTGAAGGAAGGGGGCGCTTGGGAAAGCCGTGTTCTAGGCGCCTTAAACAAGTGGGATCACCTGTGAATCCCAGCTAAGAAACTGAAGAAACTAACGAAATTAATAATTTTTACCCTACAATAGTTTTGTTTCTAAAATTTTAGAGCTACATAACTCTTGTCTTGGAGCTGAGGGTGAGCGACAGGTTGAAATGGAAGACTCCAGATTCACGACCCCTTGTGACTATGATGATATTTCCGGGATTGTCGCCGAACGACCAGCGAGAAACTGTGTAACGGGTTAGAAGCCAGGACACTAACTACATATCTTACGAATAGCAGATCGGCGTCTGTCGAAGTGAGAACAATGCTTGCGTGTGTGTGTACGCCGCCGGATACTCGCCTCTTCTCGGCGTCTAGTGTGGGAGGCACGAAAATAAAGACGCCCAGTAGACGGGGGATTACTGAAGGTCCGTCATTCGCTTCTCTGCCGGTGCCCACCACGCATTTGCCAAGCCGACGGTCACCTCCCGCCACCACCAGTAGCGCTACCGTCGCGAACAGCATTGTTGTCACCACTCCTCAAGTTACGGAGAATGAACTGGCAACCCCTGATCCCAAAGAAAGTGAAGACAACTCTTCCGATGTACAGGTGAGGTGCACAGTGTTCAGTGTTTCATCTCATGTATCAAGTGTTGGTATGTGGCCTAGAACTCAATGGCATGCCCTCAAAACATCCCCTAGGGTAGATTTCCACTACCTGCAAGTTGGTACAGATATCCCTATATTTTTTTAATAGAATAGAATAATTTTAATAGAAAGTAATTTCAACCTATGTTTGGTAGCAGGCTCTCCCCTTACCAAAGTCCACGTGCTCTTCTGTAATGATCCTTTAGTAAACGTCATAAAATTAGAATTAGCTCTGTATCCATGTACTTATATTCCGCTCTCAACGGTATAGAGAACTCTGTATTAAGAGAATGGCCGCTCCATAGCTCAAGCAGTTAGTCACTGGCTTCCCACCGCGGCTGCCCGGGTTCGATCCCGGGTCTGGTCAAGTGGGATTTGCGCTGGACAAAGTGGCGATGGGGCAGGTTTTCTCCGAGCACTTCGGTTTCCCCTGCCAATCTTCATGCCACCAATTGCTCCACAGTCACCCTCACCTATCATCTGGGGCTGGTACAATAGGCCAGAAGTGGCCGCAGTACAAGGGACTTAGTCCCACCCCACTAGCAATGAAAAATGTTTAACACGAAAACACAGCAGGACAAGGACATTGGAGCAAAATCCGTAAACCCAACTTAACTATTGCACATGCTTGTAGTACTACAGATACTATGATTAATGCTATTTTGTATTTATGGAGAGCTTGTTACTTAAGGGGATCTTATACGTACGTGTCTGGCTCGCGAGTCCGACTCGGCTCGGGTTCCAGTGAGCCAAACTCGTCTGTGTGATGGTCGCAAAGTTGGGAGTCAGCTCATGCGTTCGTGGACGAATTAATTCGAGCCCTGCTCCCGAGTCAAGCTCGCCGAGCCAGACTCGTACGTGTATGGGCCACTTTAGATGCACGTTAACTCTACGTTAAATTTGTCGGACATAACATCAAAGTTTCGAAAGGGTGCAATGTTTGTAATAGTTCATTTATAAACAATAATTTACGCAGGTGTTCTAGGTATTTTTACGGTATATCTGCTAGATTTCACAAGCTCAACGCTAAAGCTTTATTAATTATCGAAAACTAAATGTAATTTTTATGCACCCGTTGTTTTGTTATTTGATCTCCTACGGAAAAGTACCTTGCAACATTTCAGAGCCCTAAATAATGATCACTGTTTGCGTTCTCCCATAAAAAATTCGCGCCTTCGCTACGTTATTATCATTGATTGTAGGAAATAAGATACATTGTTGGAGTTTCCTTCAATGGCAAAATTCAGTCAAATTTCTTGAAATCTTGTCAGTTCAAAATTTCAAATGGGGCCACTTGCGGTATGACAGTCTCATAAGCTCGCTTGATTTTCTTCATGTGTTTTGAAAATGTATGAATAGTTGCTTTTTTCGGTTTATAAAATTTTGTTTAGTATTGTGTTTTCCGGAATTTATCTGCGAAGGAACACTTCTTTCACAAATGGGAAAGAATTAAGCTCGAAATCTGTGTAGGGCCTACAGCAGTTCAGTAAGTTACTGAAGAAAGCCAGAAAGAGAAAGAAACGAAAGTTCGAAGTATTCAATAAGTGTGTGGTGTACATGAATTTATGGACTGATGATCTTCATAAGAATCACTGCAACTCTATACATAGAGGTCGTAAATGGGACATGTACTTCTACTGTCGAACTATCTTCTTGTCTAGGGGATATAATTCGTGTTAAGCAGAACCCTGTCTCGAATATGGAAATACGCAGTCTCATGTGATTCTGTAATAATCAAGTTTTTCTGTATATGCCTAACATTAATTACCATGACAAAAGTTTGCTAAACGATTTCTTACATGCGTAATCCCATAATATGGTTGTTGGTGTCGCTAGCTCGAACAGGTAAGGCGTAATCTCTCGTTACTCTCTACATAGTCCGTGGGAATGGAAAAATAAATTAAGATTACTGTGTTCTGGGATGTGACGCCGTGTATATTAGAGTAGTTATCAACGCTCCCTAGGAATCTCCTTCTTCGAGGAAAGATGTATTTTATTATTATTATTATTATTATTATTGGAGGGGGTGGGTTTCCCCATGCACCCCGACTAATAGTCTATTGTACGTCCCCCTTTGATATTCTACCAGTCGCCATACCCTGCCGGTACTGGTGCTCGCTATCAGCCCCGTTCAACCAGCGAGGCTGGCAGCGGTACCCGATACTTCCCCATCTACCGGAGGCATTGGAAACTACTTGGGCGGGAAAGTTGCCTAATTTTGCTCAGAGGTCTCCTAGAGACATGAGGATCTTTTACGTGCCATAAATCTACGATACGGGAGCCACGGCTTAAAGTCCCTCCCGGAGGACTTGTTCCCTGAATTTTTCCGCCCTTAAAAATTCCACGACCTCCGCCGGGTTTGAACCCGCGTACCTTGAGTCATGAAGTGGGAACGTTACCCCTAGACTACGGAGGCCGCTAAGGAAGGATGTAAGTAATAGGGTCCTCCGAAAGTCTGATAGATTGTTATCATTGTTTCGGAGGACGTTGCTGTCTCGGTCTTCAACGGAATATGGACGCTCTTCCGAAACGTTAGTAGCTATCTAGCAGGCTACAGCGCGTCACATTTCAGAGGGTGGACCTTCATAGTCGCCGCCCTGAGAGTTTCAAATCGCCGATTTCGTCTCTCAGTTGTAAACTGCAAAGGCACAATTTAATTTGTTGTTGCAAGATTCTCGTTCCGTTGCTGTCCGTGCGGTTTTGTTGTCTCTGGGCTAACTCCCTTCATCCATAGATTGATCTGTAATTTTCTTCGAAAATATAAGCACAACATTTCGGTAAAACCTACTGGTTTTGAAAGAGTCGCTGGTATAGTAACAACACTTTTAATTGTTATCAAACTCCTTTTATTCTTGTCTCTTGCAGCTTCTATCTTTTCGATTTCCAGTTCATTACAGAGTTATGCCTACAACATACAACAGACAGGTGCGCGTAATTGATTCGCATATTTTTAATGCTAACGTAAGAAATTAAATTCTTTCTTCCATGCACTTACGAGTATGACTTTAGTTCATGTCTTTGGCACTTGGCATGTTGTTAAATGTGAATGGACTGACAGTTGCTTTGGCAGTGTTTGTATTGCATATGCATGTTGGAACCAGTGTATCCTGATCAGACTGCAGTGATAGCGTACGCTGTTTCCATCGCAAAAAGTTTATCCACAACGTCAGCCGGTTGGAAGAGTGTAGCTCAGTGATACCTGCGGTGTGCAGAGTGTCCCAGGAGGAAGGGTCAATATTCTGGTAGGTCAGAGTATCGGTCATTCTAAGGAAAAAAGCATATATGTACATGTGTCCTATTCCAAACGGTTTCCGAGATAGAGCTATTTCACTCTACATTAGTACACAGTACAGTGGTAATAGCAACACACTATATCCTTAGAGTTGCAAAGTACATTGATGTTGACGGTGGAATTTTCGAAAATATACTAGGTAAACTGTACCAACTTTGTCACTTGAACAATAAATACCGTTATTAGAAACATTACGTAATATGTAGGATTTGAGGTTCTAGTTTCTTGCTCGGCTGATTTTCGACAATGAAGATGGAGGTGATACGTTCCTCCGAAACGTCGGTTTATTTACGGACTACGCTATATCACAGAAGATGACAATTTTCATTACGTAATATATCCTCCGTATTAACAATTTTGGAACTGTACTACAGTGAAATAGCTCTATCTCGGAAACACATGTACATATACATTTTTTTTGCTTACAATGACTGTACTGTGGCCTTCCAAAATATGAGCTTTCCTATTGGGCACTCTGTATATCTCATTGGCGAGGTAGTGGGGCCGTCAGCACAACAACGAAGTAAATTAATTTTTAATGTCGCATCTATGAAAACATAAATATAAAAGCAGAAAAATAATCTCTCCCTGTACTGAGAATTAAACACAAATCCAAGAATATAATGAAGAAAACTGGCCTTAATGTTCAAAAATACAATTTTAATTTGTGAATTGAGTAGCCTGGTACCGCATTTCCCGAATATCATGACGTTAAGGGAGGACTGTAGCCTGAGGGTGCTTGAGAACAGGCCGCTGAGGGGAATGTTTGGACCGAAGAGAGATGAAGTGACAGGAGGTTGGAGAAAACTGCATAATGAGGAGCTTCGTAACTTGTACTCTTCTCCAAGTATAATTAGTATGATCAAGCCAAGGAGGATGAGACAGGGAGGGCATGTAGCACGAATGGGGAATAAGCGGAATGCATATAGGATATTGGTGAGAAAGCCAGAAGGAAAGAGACCAGTGGGAAGACCAAGACGTAGGTGGGTGGACAATATTAAAATGGATCTTAGAAATATAGGATGGGGTGATTTGGACTGGATTGATCTGGTTCAGGATATGTACCAGTGGATTTCTCTTGTGAACACGGTAATGAACCTTCGGGTTCCATAATATGTTGGAATGTTCTTGAGTAGCTGCAGAACTTGCGGCTTCTCAAGAAGGGCTCAGCTGCAGGAAGTTAGTTAATTATATTTCGTTTTGTCTTGAAAATTGTTCATGTACCATTTCTAGTGTTTGTTGTGCCACGCATGGCACACGTGCCACTTGTTGACACCACTGGTATAGAAGAAATGTCGTGTCTTCCTCTATGGCTTTACAACCCTTTGGTCCTTGGCCACTCTTTCAGTTTCTTAATCCTATACACGGTCGCAGGACTCCTTGGAAAGGGATCTGCCAGTCGCAAGACCGCTTCCTACACATGATAACACAAACAGAATAAACGCATACAGACATCCATGCCTTCAGTGGGATTTGAACCCACGACCACAGTGAGCGAGCGGGCGAAGACAGTTCATGTCTGAGTCCGCGCTGCCACTGTGATCAGCAGGAAAGTCGTTTTATAGGCCTGAGTCGGTAGTGACCATATTGTTCAGTCTTAGTTTTTTCTAAGTTTCTTGGGGTGGAGTGAGACTGAGTCCACTTGGTATGTCGGCCATTAACTGGCCTGTTGTACCTGTCTTGGATGATAGATGATGAATATGGAGCAGTCGGTGGAGTGAAAAATGGCAGGAGAAACCCAAGTACTCGGAGAAAATCTGCCCCAGTGGCACTTTGTCCCCCACAAATCCCACATGACCTGACCCGGGGTCGAATCCGTGCCGCCGCGGTGGGAATTCGGCGACTAACCACCTGAACTGTGGCACGGTCCTGGTCCAGTTTCTGAAAGATGTGTTATTGTGATAACAGTAATGGTGATGATCATATGGGACGCACGTTCTGCGGTGTATAACGTATTCCATTCCTCAGTGCATGGTAATGATTATATTTCCTCGCCTTCTCTTCGTTGTGTTGTCTAGTGTAGAAGAGGCTTTGTGATGGTCCGATGACCCGTGCAAGGAGGACTCCTAGCGCATAACTTCAAAGATCCATTCGTATAGAAATAATTCTGAAACAGAACAGGCAAGAACATGTATTGTTAGTAGCAGTGATGTGTTCATATGCTGTCTGTCGACGCTCTCAGCTTCATCTTTGAGAATGATTGTGTGCCTTCATAAAGTGAACTGTAAAGCACTTGAGTAAAAACCAGTTGCTTTTTCAGTGCCTCTTATGTATGTTTGTATTCACGGATTGAACACAGCCGGCCGCACTCTTGGGGCAGGCATGCTGCTTTGTGAACCGGGACACCGCAGTCGGTAGAGTGATTGTCCGCTTTACGACCAGGTTACGCTTGCTGACGGGTAGCTATCGGCATCTCTTTCGTCAAAGGTGAGCGACCAGTGCATGAGATTGATCCTTCGTTTTCATTTAGTGCCGTGGTGTGAAATTCATGGCGCTTCACTTCCACATCCGGTATATTTCTTCATGGCTTCATGCTTAGGCACAAGGACAACCAGTCGCCTTGAATTAAGAGTCGACAAGAAGTCCCGCTGGACGGAAAGCTTCGGCACGAGACGCCGCACTATGGGCGACGGCGTCGACGCCTGGAGAGAAACAGAATCAATAAAGTGGACAATTTGCCTGCTGTGGTGTAACACGTGGACTCTTCGCTATCGACCCCGCCCCCAACCACTGACAGCGTGGCTCCCCAGTCAGTATGTCGTAACAGGTGTGTCTTCATGAGTCCTGTAAAACAACAGATATTCGTGTAACTTAGTCTCTGGTCGCGGAACAGGAAGGTTCAGTGCCTTTGTACCGAAAAGAACGTCTCTGCCTCCAATCCTGAGCCCGACCCAGCTACCACCGATTCTTACATTGTGTGTTCATGTTGTCCTTCAGACTACTGTTCCCCTTTACTTACTTACTCATGGAGCTGAGCCCTTTTAGAGGAGCCGCCAATTCAGTAGCTGCTCAAGAATTTCCCAGCATTTTATGGAACCCGAAGGTTCATCACCGTATTCACAAGAGCCCTCCATCCAATCCATACCATCCCATCCTAACTCTCTAAGATCCATTCTAATATTGTCACCCACCTACGCCTTGGTCTTCCCTGTGGTCTCTTTCCTTCTGCTTTCCCACCAGTATCCTATACGCATTCCTCGTCTCCCCCATTCGTGCTACATGACCTGCCCACCTCATCCTCCTTGACTTGATCATTCTAATTATACTTGGAGAAGAGTACAAGTTATGAAGCTCCTCATTATGCAGTTTTCTCCAACCTCTCTTCGGTCCAAATATTGTCCTCAACACCCTGTTCCCAAACACCCTCAGTCTATGTTCCTCCCTTAATGTCAGAGACCAAGTTTCTCTCCCATACAGAACCAGAGGCAAAATTATGGTTTTATGTATTTTAATTTTTATGTTTTTGGACAACAGACGAGAAGACAAAAGGTTCTGGACTGAATGGTAGCAAGCATTACCCGAGTTCAATCGCCTCTTAATTTCTTCCTGGATCAGGTTTCGATCGGCTATCGTTGTTCCCAAATGTCTGAACTGCGCCACATTTTCAAATCATCTGTTTCCTATCTTTATGTCATGATTTTGCCTTGCATTTTGGTGACGAGACAGTAACATATACAGTAGAACTTGGTTATAACGTCATCAAAGGGACCTAAAAATAGTGTCGTTATAAACGAATGTCGTTGTAACCAAAATGGGCAGTTCCACAGTAGCCTTATGTTAGTCACGTAAAAATCTACCAAAAACCGAGTTAAAATGTTGCATTTTTTAGTGAAATACGTAGTTAAGTACAGACTAACGTAACATTAACGTGGAATTGCCCAAATGTATAATATCAAAGACATATTACAGCGCTTTTCACTGACAATACACACCGCACTAATACTGTATATTAAAGGTAGGCCTACTCACCAAATTACAGTAGATTACATCAATTGTTGTGCCTTACTGTACCTAGATACGAGTACAGTAATCAGTTATCTTCATCTGTTTCCTGTTACTTGCCCAATACACACTTTCTAAATTACGTTCAATGTCCATATCAGAGAAATTCAGGAATGAAAATGACGTTACATACGAGGTTGATGCATTTGTGCATGTCGTACTAAGCAAGGTATAAAAACAGTTGCTTTATGAGGAATTAGTTCGTACCATTGAATATTTGACGCAATAGACAAGGTGTCGCAGAAACCGATGTTGCTATAACCAAGTTTTACTGTAGTTAGTTTTCTCAGTGTTTACTTCTAGACCAACCTCTTTACTTGCGTCAATTAAAGTTTGTATGTTTTTCTTTATGGTATCTACATTATCGTTCATGGAGGTAGGCCTAGGCCCACTGGGGCTGTAGTGCCAAGGAAAAAATAATAAAAAATCTACATTATCACCCAGTAGATTCACATCATAGCCGTAGACCAACAGCTGATGTGTCCCATTTAATTTCAGTCCCACCTGGTTTCCCTGGACCTTCCTTACTGCATATTCTAAGGCAGAGTTGAAAAGGAGTGGCGATAAAGCATCTCCTTGTTTTAGACCATTCTCGATAGGAAATTTATCAGACAAATGTATACCTACACGGACTTTACTATAAGTTTCGTTTAAACACATTTTAATCAACCTAACTAGTTTCATGGGTATACCAAACTCTATTAGAATATTGTACAATACTTCCCTCCTAACTGAATCATGGGCTTTCTTGAAGTCTATAACTTCCAAAATTAATTAGTTAAGGACAAGAACAACTTTACCGTATTATGTGAATCGTACACCAATAAATCACGAAGTTTCTCATTGTATAATATCCTAAACTGTTCTCGTCATCCCTCATTGGTTAAAATACACGTTTTTCCGAAGAACTTCGTTGTCAAACTTGTGACGATTTCCTAGCCTAACTGTAATTTTATGGATATTCACATGAAAATTATGAAATTGTGAAGAGCCGTCTTTCACTTTTTTTTTTTTGTTCAAAACTTTGATCAAGATCATCACTCAATCCAAATGGCCGACCGTCCACTTCGCTCTTCATCGTGAACATTTGTTCCCCCATTTTTACACATTCTACATCATTGTCTTATAGTTCCTTCACTCATTTTATTTTGTCCATAAACCGCCGCGAATAATTCGCAATTGACTTCTGAAGTACTCATGTTCTTAGCATCTTTAGCGACTGGCGGGATTATCAAGCGCAGGACAGATCATAACTTACTCTGTAAAGACAAGAGCAAACACTAGGTGACCAGTTATGCAGTGATTTACAATGCAGTGAGTCACGTCACACTACCTCGCTTGCGCCAGCTCTCCCACGCTCCTATATTAGTTGACTAAATTAAAAGGAGGTTAATTTCCGAATAGTCCTCGTATCAGTGACGTGATAGTGAATTCCATCATTATAAATGGAAATTTTCGTCGCAATTCACTAGAATATTTCACGTGTTGGAATCCTCTTCCCGTTGAATTCATCGGCGTGGTTCCATCCCTTGCACATCTGTTGCATGACACTTTATCTTTAGTCACCTGGAGAACTGATATCTGATTGAATGTCCAAAATTGTAGACGGAGAATGAGTAAATGGAAAGGATGTAAAACTTAAAACGTATGATACTCGAAGCTGGAAAAATGTTTGTTTCTCGACATATCCTCCGCCAGCATTCATACACATGTCCCATCGCATTGGCAATGCATCGAAACCTGCAGTAAAGAAGTTTTATGACTGTTGTCGCAGCCACTTCCGCGCCTTCGTTTCAACCTCTTAGCCATCAGCGAAACGTTCCACCAAGGTGTTTTTTTTTTCTGGCGAACCAAATAGTTGGGAAGTCACTAGGGGCCAAGCCTGGACTGTAAGGCGGATGTTCAAAAAGTTCCCACTGTAGTTCTTGAATTCTCTCTTGGGTTGCTCGGGCTGTATGGGGTCTGGCATCGTCATGATGAAGCAGTACCCCTCCTCCCATTTGGCCTGGATGTTTTCTGCGAATTGTCAACAGAACTTCGTAGTATGATGCAGTATTCACATCTTCACAACTCTTGTGAATATGGCTAACAGATACTACCTGAGAATTTCAAAACACGGTAAGCATAAACTTCCCAGCTGATGGCGTAACCTTAAACACCCAGCTTTTTGGTTGAAGGTGGACTGGGGTGTAGCCATTGCATTGAAGCACGCTTTGGTTCGGATTAGTAGTGTTGCACTCACGATTAGTCCCCTGTGACAATCCTCATAATCATATCTTCTTCTCCATCTGCTTACTGTAAGAGACGTTGCAAGGACAAGCTCATTCGGTTCATTCTTTCTCGATACTTCAGTTCTCTGGGCACTCACCATGTGCACACTTTCCGAAACTTCAAACGATTATACATTATGCTGTATGATAACCATGGGAACACCGTAGTGCAGTTGCTACACTGTTTTATCATTATCCTCCTGTCAGCTCGGATTAACTCTTCCAGCCGCTGCACAGTTGCTTCTGTCGCAACCTCAGCAGGACATCGTCGGCCATCATCTGCGACTTTCGAACGTCCTTGAGAGAATTTCTTTGCCCAATTGCGAACCGCTTTACGCGACAAAATCTTCCCACCGTAAACATGAAACATTTGTTTATGAATATCTTTTCCATTGAGTCCGTTGCTCACAAAAAATAACGCACGACAGAACGCTGCTCTTCTTCCTCAAGCATGGTCGCCATTTTGACTACTGAAACGAGCCTCTCAGTATGCGCATGCGCGTCTGATACCTAGACTGTCATGAAGCTCGACTGTGTTGCAACCTAGTGATACATATAGAAAACATATTACGTCCTAACAGCGGTTATACGTCCATTTGTGACCTATTTAGTGACTGTTCCTCGTATTACACGTGGATATTCTAGCGCTTTTAGTTAATTTGCTGACCCGGGTTGACTGAATAGAACCATTTCAGAGATTTTAGCGCAGAGGGAGTGTAATATTAAATGGATCCTGAAGAAGTATGTTATGAATGTGTGAACCGAATCAGTCTCCTGATTCAAAACAAAATCCTGTGGTGAATTTCTGTGAGTGCTTTGGTTTTTCGAAGGCAAAGTGAACATATGTTGTGAATACATGGTGGGCGAGAAGTCTCTGACACAATGAAAATGATGTTACACGCCTCTCAGTGTGCTTGTGGTTTCAGATTACAAAGGATATATGCAGCTTTTACTAAGGGGCAGGAATGTAGGGTCTACAGATACCGAGGACGCAAGAATTCTGAGCTGTAGCCTACGTGAAGACAGTTAAGTCGTGGAGACTGAAAAGAGACGTCAGAAGAATTTACACTGTTTAGAAATGCCCCTCCAGAAACATATGTCTGTCATAGGCTAAAGGACTTTGCGAAATCACAAGTCACAACATCACTATTGTGTTCCAGAAGCGTTTGTTCGCCCGAAAAGTGTTTCATTTTCAGAGTAGCTTTTTCCATTCGGCCTGAATGTAAAGAGAGCAACCCATCGGACCATGGTTACTAAAGGATGATTTGCACGGTTCTCAGCAAACCTCAAGTGGATCAAGAACATAAAGAAAGTGATAAGTGAGAAGGTTGGAACTCTGTAACGTATTTCTTACGATATTGGAGGAGGTTGCTAGGTTTATTGAGAGGCTGATCATGTCAACTGAAAAGCACAATTCGAGCTTGTACCAGCAAAAAGAAAAAAGCCCTGATTAGTTCCAGCGACTTCTGCACAGTGAATCTGTTACAGTGGAGTTTTGTGTGTTTTCGAGCCATTGAGCAGTATTTTTTGCCATGTTACCGATGGCACAATTAGAAAGGCATTGTTTTAAAAACGTCTAATAAGTTTGTCAGTTCTCCTGAAACTGCTATGTTTTGTATGGTGTATAAATATTCTCATTGTTTAAAATACTGAAGTATTCCTCTTACATGGAATAAGATATAAGTGTGTGAGGGATTTCGTGTCCTTCCATTATTACTCCTATTAGGTTTAATGTTATTCAAATAGAATTCCTTATGAACGACCATCGCTACCGTGGCTTTAATAAGCCTCATAACAAAACTTTGCAGCTGTTGTATTTGGGAAACTTTTGTTTTAATGAGCGACGACAGCTGAATTATTTTTTTGTGGGATGTTTAACGACACTGTAGCTAGACTAGATACCACCCACCCGACTTCGTATTTTGGGAAACAGTGTTTCGCTGAAGATGGGAGATTCCTTGCGCCAGTGTAATAAACCTTCAAGTAAAAGCGGGGTTAAAAGGACGTAACTAAGACATGTGATCCAAGAAGTAGCTGTTTCTCTTGTCGAAATCTATAATACTTCTTACTTCACAGCATTAATGATCCGGTATAGCTAAAAGTATACAAAACATTAATAAGACAGAAACATGGACCTTAACAGTAACAGAAGAGAATGCACTGACAATGTTAGAGAGAAAAATAATACGCAAAATATGCAGACCAGTGATGGAACATAATATATGGAGGATAAGATATAATGAAGATATAAACACATTACTGAAAGGAGAAGATATTGTAAGATTTTTCAAGTTACAGAGAATAAGATGGTTGGGACATGTCGAAAGAATGGAAGACAATGCAGTGCCAAAGATAATGTTAAAATTAAGGCTGTATTGCAAAAGAAGAAACGGAAGACCAAGGATGAGATGGCTCGACGATGTTGAGAACGACCTGAAGAAGATGAAGATGAAAGGATGGATAGAGAAAATGACGAATAGAGAGCAGTGGAGACTGGATGTAGAGGAGGCCAAGGCTCACCCAGGGCTGTAGCGCCGAGTGGTAGGTAAGTAGGTAGCTCAGTCAACACAGTGAGAATGTACTGGCGGTTCGATTCCCAGTGTGTGCAGGGATATTCTCTTTGCCACTGCATTAAACTGATTCTGGAACCCACTCATCCAACTATGGAATTGGTACCAGGAATGTTTTCCTCGGGGGTAAAGTGGCTAGGTCGCGAAACTGGCCACTCGCCGAATTGAAGAAGGCGTGGAGCTATACCCCCACTCTCCTATACCTGTTCATACCGTGCATTCGTTTCTTTTCCTGCGTAGACTGGGGTGAGGCAGCCCGGTTCGTATGTCGGCCAGTATTGGGCCTAGTGTTCAGCCAGGGATGCTAACTATAGTTGGTTGAGGAGCAGTTGGTTCAAAAAGATGGCAGCATAAACAGATGTAGTCGGAGAAATTCTGACACGGTGCCACTTTATCCATACAAATCCCACATGACCTGACGTGGGATCGAACCCAGTCCGACGCGGTGGGAAACCGGACTAACTGCTTGAGCTATGGCATGGCAGTACTGATAGGCCTATGGATCACATCGAAAAATGTTTCGAATGAAAGTTGCCGATCGTAATGAGCGTGTACAGTTTTTAGCAACGAGCAATTACGCTCCATTTCACTAAATGTTCATAAAATTATATTTGAGTTTCTCGTATAGTACAGGTTATATTTTATCCGTACCGCCCCACAACCTTAAGTGTAGACTTATATACCGAATTTCATTGAAGTCCATCGGGTAGTTTCGAAATTGTTGGTCAGAGATATTTTGAGGGTTATGTAAAAGGATGGCGGCTGGCGGATAGTGCAAGCCGTTTGTTTCATATGGAGAGATGAGAAATGGATACAAATTTTAAGTTTGGAAACTTCATAAATGAGGCTTATAAAGGCCCGTAAAGAATGACGGTAGAAAATGGATATTTAATATACATATATCATTTTATGTTAGATTTGAGATTCTCACATCGCTGTCTCTGGATCTTTTGGGAGAAAAGAAATACCTGAAATGGTGTTCCTGCTACTACTGCTAGGTGTCACTGAGGGACAGAATGAGAAGTGCTGATATAAGAACACAGGAACAGAAAAAGTGGTGGAGAAAGTTAGATGACCGATGAGTGAGGCAAGAGGCAAGAGATTTTTCATAACGTCCAGACCAGCTCGGGATCCCACCCAGCCTCATGTGCAGTGGGCACCAGGGGATAAAGCGGAAGGGCTTTGAAGCTGAATACTGTAGTACCGAGGTTAAGAATGGTGGATCCATATCTCCATTCCCAGTACATATTCATGGCGTGGTGCGTAATTAAATCGAGTGATTACCTTGTGTAGTTCGGGGAAAGTCAGCCCACGTTTCGGAGGAACGCACTGCCTCCATCTTCTGCGCTGAAAAGTAATCAGCTAGAAGCAAGCAGTAAGTTTCTTGCTGACCTGTTGCTGGTTTCTTGCGTGGCTTGCTCTTCGACCCTGCAGATGCCAGCGATATGTTCCTCCGAAATATCGTTCACTCATCGTGATACACGGCGTTATGGCTGTGGACTGGATTCAGCTGGCTTAGAATTGGCTCCAGTGGCGATTTCTTGACCAGCCTAACGACTGTGGTGTTCTTAATAAGGAGTTAGCTCCATACGAAATTGGTTGAAATTGCTATGTAACGAAATACCCGGTAAATAAGTTAGTTGATGATTCTAAACAATGTAATGATTTTTCTCACTTGGCCTTGCTAACAATGCACCTTTTGACTGCAGTTCTGTATCCTCATTGTTGGTGAGCTTTGCCAGGAGACCAACGCAAAGTTTTGTGTCAGCAAAATTTGACGCGAGGGAGGATTAATAAGATATGCAAAACCGCTGTGAACGAATTAAAATACGTGTGCTCTAGAAATAGAGTACGTTTCCGTACGTTGAGGAATTGCTTGGGAAGTGCGCCTTCGTGTCCCAGGGTTGCTGCCTCTCTGGTCGGTGCTCTAAATAAGGATATGCGGGTACTTCTAATTTGCAGCTAGCTGTCAGACGAATGGGAACTCTATCGACACTTAAAAATGTTCACAGCGAATTAATGATAGGATGCCTAAACTGTACAGGTGCCTATACTTACATATTTTGACCAGTGGGACGCGTTTTATTTCATCACAGCTGTTTATTTTTGTGTCCATTGTTATATATTTTTTCCTTGGCACTACAGCCCCAGTGGTCCTGGGCCTACCTCCATGAACTTTCCCGTTCACTTCGGCTTTTCTAGATCTTACACATTCGGTAGGACTCCTTGGGCGAGTGATCAGCTTGTCGCAAGGCCTCTGCCTGTACACAAACACAGAAAAACGCACACGCACACACACACACAAACTAAACATCCATGCCCTGAGTGGGATTCGAACCCACGATCCTGGTTTCCAAGCGAGCGAAGACAGTGCATGCCTTAGACCGCTCGGTTGCCGTGACCGGCCCTATTGTTATATACACATATTTATTTTAGTTTTTAGCAGGTACTGTCTAAGCCCATCCGGTCACACTAGCCGCGCGGTCTAAGACATTAACTGTCTTCGGACGCTGGGATCGTGGGTTCGAATCCCACACAATACATGAATGTTTGGTGTGTGTATGCGTTTATTCTGTGTTTGTATTGCCCTGTGTTTAGGTAGCGGCCTTGCGACGGGGTGATAACTTGTCCAAGGAGTCATACCGTCTGTGAAAAAGATTACGGAACTGAATAAGAGGCCAGGGCACCGAATGGGCTGGAAGAGCCATTTGGGGGGGGGGGGAGACTGTTTAAACCTGCCATAGTCCCCGTACTTATTACTCAGACTTCATTAACGTTTACATTTTTAGGAATGTTTTCCCCTTCGTAATTTTCTTTTCCAGTTCCTTCTGTGTCCCATTTTCTCTCTGCTCCAACTCTCATTCCTCTCGCTCTCTCTCTCTCTCGCTCCTTCCCCTTCCCCTTCACTTCTCCTCCACCTTTTGACCCCTGTCGAATTACTTCGCAAGGTTAGCGTGGAGGGCGTGGAGTGTCGCAAGATTTCGTTTAAACTCGTCGGGGAACGCCTCGAATGGAGGCCGATGAGAGTGGCGAATATCCGATCGGTTTTTATTGCAGCTTTTTCAACGGAATGTGTGACCTTGTATTTGCTTTGAAACTGTACTTCTTCGGCCTAGCGAATCTTCGAGATTGACACAGTTGTATATTTCGTTAAATGAACACATAAGCAGTCGTAACTTGCGTAAGTTCGGAAATGAACACATAACATAATTTTGGATCATTCGCTGTCGTTTGTTTGCCTCTAAAATTGTAAGGTTTATGGAAAGTGCGTGCTTAAAATATGTTTTATTTTTCTTAATAAATTCTGTCTTAAAATTCCTTCTCCCATAACTTATTAACGATATGCGTTCATAAATGTACGTGGTTCTTCGTGCAAAGTGTCCGATTTAAACCAAAATTGTAATATGTCAGCACATTGCAGTAAAACTTCCCAGCTCCAAATTTCGTGAAAATCTGTTTAGCGGTTCTGTAGTTTATGCGTGTAGATAGACAGGCATTTTTTTTTGCAACTTTTCGTTACTAACGAGTGAAAGAAATAAGAGCGACGTTAGAAAACAATGAATACTTGTATGACACCGCGACTGTAGAAGTCGCCATTGCAGTTACGTTCATGACGTCACAAATCGCTGCCGTGATGTGAAGAAGCGTGAAGGCCTTACGTGTTCTGTCACGAGTTTCCGTTTAGTTTTTGTGCCAAGGCACAGAAGGAAGTGCACTGCATCCAGAAACGTGCGTGTGATCAAACAGCAGGACGCGATTGTTAACGACCGCAGAGCGTAATACCAACGCGGAAACTTGACCAGCCGACATGCATATAAGAAGCCTCTACGTTATTGACGCCCATGAGAACAGTAGATGAAATTCCGCAGCTGCAGTTATGTTTTCCTAGGAGCTGGAATTAGAAACACTGGCATCTATAAAAATCTCTTCTTGTGGCCTGCTAGTCTGTTGGCAAATGTGTGTTTTCGATTGGCTAGCATAACCCGATTTCATTGTACAGAGTTACTTCTTTAGAGAATGGTTGAGGCTCGATTTGAACTGCACGTGAAATAGGAGTTCTTCGTGTAGTGGACCATTAGCCGAAGTTTAGTTTCCCCACAATTCCCAGTGGGGACCCCACCCCAATACCATATTTGAACGAAACCCGTTTACTTTGGGGGTGAAGCATATGGAAGGGAGGCGTTCCTTCCGATTGTGTTAATTCTATCCACTTGTACTGGGAACCGTTACACTGCTGACATTGGTACAGTCTGCGCTCTGTTCGACTTTGTTTTATGAACCGCTGGAACATCTGGCTCCGATATACCATTACGAGGTTGTAAGCGATCCCCTGTGTCTATTTCTATGGGGCTCTCATGGTAGTATCGTTGGTAGCAGCAGTTTAGTGTAGAGAGGAATCTTTACCTGAGGGTCCACGTGTTGTTCAAGAGAGAGAGAGAGAGAGAGAGGTCGATAAACAGCATTGGCACAGAGGTCCGACCTGGCAGATACGAATCGAGGACAGAGAACTTGCCGATTCGAATAATACCTCGACTTTGAAATTCACTGGTGACTGTACTTTTCACGTGAAAGCATACCAACTTGAGTGTCACCCTGAAGAAGTTGAAAATAATTTCTCTGAACATAACTTTTCAATACATATGATTTCTACAAATCGATGCAACACCAACTTGATATCCAAGAATGCATGATATCAAAAGTAAGGTTGGCATTGTCAGCTTTCCCCGCCCTCCGAGTCTACAACTGACCCACGCTGTCTGGAACCGCTGAGGACCGTTGAATTGATGCTCATGAAATTTTACACTTGAGGATTGTACTGAAGCTTGTCGAACTGTCTGTTTTCATTCAAGTCATACAAGTTTGATGGCGACTTTACATGAAGACGTAGACACGTTTCTGTCTTCATCTCACTAAATACGAGAATGTAACAAATAAAGAAACTGGTTTTGTACCATTTCACACGCAATTTCTTCCGCAGAAGACGGTGCTGCTTCAAGAATCCTGACATTACATATTATGGCCCCATTCTTCATACTTCGACATGGCTAATATCATTATTAGGAAACCCCTAAAATAGGCCTTTACAAGTCAAGGTCGCACTCATATTACATCAAGGGATGTAGAGACTGTGTAGATCCTACACGCCTGCATAAGATGCTTACGCTGAAGATAGCACACCAGGCAAACCTAGAAAATTCCCATGCAGTATATTCAGCCACATTTGCAGTGAATCGGACGTGATGGTCACGTAGGTAGCACTCATATTTCACATTCTGGAAGCCTCGGCTATCCTGACTGGTATCTGTCGTGGTGTACCTCAGTTCCTCCAGGAGAATGCCGAGATAGTACTTCCACAGTCTTGCCAATCGATTATTCGGTAATTATCCCACCGTTCAACCATATAAATGCCTAATCTGAACTGTCAAATAATTAAACGAACACCTGGCAACCACAGAAGTTCAGCCCAAATAGAAAATTTCTCGTAGTTCTGGAAAATAGCGAGTTCTAATATCTTCATAACAGACATCTTGAGCCGTTACTCGTCTTAATTCATGAACGGGTAGTAATGTCCACCAAGTGCAACAATACTGTCTTTACATGTTTCGCCCAGAACTGGTCATCATCAGTAGGCATGGCTAANTAGTTTGTGTGTGCGCGTTTTTCTGTGTTTGTGTACAGGTAGAGGATTTGCGACGAGCTGATCACCCACCCAAGGAGTCCTACCGTATATCTAAGATCTATAAAAACCGAAGTGAACGGAGAAGTTCATGGAGGTAGGCCTATGCCCACTGGGGCTGTAGTGCCAAAGAAAAAAAAACTGCTGAACACAGTGACTGCGCGGTCTAAAGTATGAACTGTCTTCGCTCGAACGCTGGAATCGTGTTTTCGAATCCCACCCAAAGCATGGATGTCTCTGTCCGTTTATTCTGTGCTTGTGTTGGTCTTGTCTAGGGAACGGCCTTGCGACGGGCTGATCCCCCGCCCAAGGAGTCCTACTATCTGCGTAAAAGAAATACGAAACCGAAGATGAGACCAAGTCCTGACAAAGGGCTGTAGACCCATTGATGAATGAATGAATAACGTAGAATTGATTAAAAGTCGTGTTGTATAATTACGTGAACATAACGGTCCTATTTTTCTATTGCTGGTTGCATAGAATATCCTGTTTAGTTGTCCTACGTCTGTCTGTGTCCCTTTACGACAACCTGTGCCTCTGGTACCCGTCGGATAGGAGGTTAAGAAGGACCTCAGAGCCGGTCTCGACGACTTGGAGAAGAGAAAATTCTTGACCCTACTGGGACTCGAATTCTGACCCTTCGGTCGTCGCTATACAGACTACGCTATCCCGTTTCCATTTTAAGTATCTTATAGGCCTACCTCTTATTTTTGTATTATTTTGCACAATGAAAATAGCCCCGCCTACATTAAATATTTAATTTTGAATGAGTAATTCATAAAAGTATTGAATCAGCAGTGCCATATCCATAGGTAGTCATTGTATGCTTTTATTTTCTTCATCTGTAAGACGAATGGCATATCATTGTACTGAAGGGGGCAAGAATTCGGGTTTGGTAGAATACACACAGCATAAATTTAATTATAAACATTCCCGGCTAGCGTAGGCGCAATACCAACACACTCGTTTCGGCGATGAGGCTGCGTTGTCCGATGTTTCCATGAAAGTATTCATAGAGCTAATGTTTCTGACCTCTGTATCGATATTAAAATGCCCGTGGACGCCAAAGGGCCTAGAACACTTTATTGGAAGATTTTGTAGTTGGAGCTTCGGCGAACCCGGGAAATCCAAGTTTCATACAAAGACCATTGTGTGGTGGAGCCGTGAGGAGATTTCGGAAGGACTCACAGGAAGTTCGTTCATGGCTGTTTATTTGTAACATTTAACATTTGCAACCGCTTAGCGGATTTCGTCGTAGTTTGGTATTGGGGTCTGCACCAAGCCATAAAGCATTTTCAGTTTGTTAAATTTTTAATTGCTGTTCATACATATAGGCCTGTAATTATAAAAACTGAAAGCTCAACGAAGTGTTACAAATACGACCGTAATTTATGCTTGCAGAAACACAGGTTTACGAGGGACCTGTTACATGATTTGATGCGCTGTGTGTGAGATATTAAAGAAAATTTTAATTTGTCACCGCGTCTAAAAGATTGAAAAGCATCATGTTAATTGGTTGCATGTCGGTAGTACAGACATCTCGCTGACACGACCGCTCTAAAGCAATTTCCCGTTCACGAGACAAGGGTTGTCCATTTTATTGTTAAAACACTGTCGTAAAGAATCTGTTGGGGGAACAGATTTACTTTGTTATCTTAGAGCGAATTTATGCTTCTTATATGGGTCGTAACGTGACGGTTCACACAGTGCTTGTTCTGTAGTAAACTGTAACATTAGCTCTGAGAGTACAAGGTTTGATTATAAATTTCCATGGGTACTAATGTAGGCTGTCTTTATCGTCATATGTAGAGATGGGGAAGAGTTTCAGTGACTTGAATTTCGTAGTCGTGTAATGTAAACGTGAGTGTATGCAGTCATGAAGATTATTGTAGTTTATTACTTAATTAATAATAAGCATAACACTTTTATCTGAATTAGTGTTACTTCTATATTTTTTTTTATTGCAAGTGGGGTCGGACATAGTCCCTTGTACTGCGGCCACTTCTAGCGTTATTGTACCAGCCCCCAGATGATAGGTGAGGGTGGTTGTGGAGCAATTAGTGGAATGAATATTGGCAGGGGAAACCGAAATACTCGGAGAAAACCTGCCCCAGCGCCACTTTGTCCACCACAAATCCCACTTGACCAGACCCGGGATCGAACCCGGGCCGCCGCGGTGGAAGCCAGCGACTGACCGCTTGAGCTGTGGAGCGGCCTACTCCTATAGTTACTTTTATATTAGTGTATATACTCACTCACTCACTCACTCACTTATTCCTTGGCTTTCCTGCCCTCTTAGAACCTATGACTTCTCTACGAAAGTTATCGATTCTCTATTATTTGCCCTTTGACTCCGTTACAGTAATCTCTGTTTACTGTGATAATTATACTGGAACCTGTACATTCTGTTGGGAAAATTCAAATTTTCTGTGTGTACATGTACTTTTTTTTTCCCCTAGGCACTACAGCCCCAATGGGCCTAGACCTACCTCCATGAACTTCTCCGTTCACTTCGGTTTTTCTAAATCTTACACATTCGGTAGGACTCCTTGGGCGGGTGATCAGCTCGTCGCAAGGCCTCTACTTGTACATACACAGAAAAACGCACACACAAATTAAACATCCATGCCCTGAGTGGGATTCGAACCCACGATCCCGATTTCCAAGCGAGCGAAGACAGTACATGCCTTAGACCGCTCGGCTACCGTGACTGGCTTGTACATGTACTTACTGCTGTAAATAATAACAACCGTATAGCTGTAAGGCTCTAGTCTCGTAGTCAAGAGGTACTCCAGGTGCTTTTCTTTACTGTTTGTTTACCCCATTGATCATAGTATTCGTCTGTTTCAGATAAGAATTCAGTGTGGCATCTGTGTACACTATCACACACTATACGTGTATAACCGGAACTTTTTATCTTGCAGTTTGTTAAGCGTTCACCATCTTGTAGCGTGTGCAGCCTTTGCAAGTTTGTTAAGCGTTTACCATCTTGTAGCGTGTACAGCCTTTGCTATGCGTTGACTGCCAGATGGGCGAATAGAGAATGGCCGTTTCTAGGAAACGGATCGTTAAACACATTCCCGCGGCAACGAATGCGCATGCAAAAATGGAGTTGATGTTGGGAACTGTTTTCTACTCGGCCCATGCAAAGGGGTTATAAGGAAGACATTTGGGGGACCCAGTCTGTTGAGTTCTGCACGGGATGTTTTGAAGATAGGACCTGTGCGCGTGAAGATGAAGAACCTCAACTGTTAGAAGACATTGCCAGGGAGCGGGTGAAGCTATAGCAGTCTAGAAAAGGCATAGCGGGTGCTGTGGTGAATTGTGAAGATTAGCAATGGCGCTGTAATTGCATGTATTTCCTAGTCGTTTGTATAAATGGTGAAAAAATCGTTTCACCAATCCAAACACCGTCTGTAGTCACACATATTAAGAGTGGTGGAGAAGAGGAATGCATATAGGGTCGGAAAGCCAGGAGGAAAGAGATCACAAGGAAGACCAAGACATACGTGGGTGGATGATAATCTAATGGTTCTGAGAGATATAGGGTATTGTGGTATTTACTGGATGTATCTGGCTGAGGATAGGGACCAGTGAAGGGCTCTTGTAAACACGGTAATGATCCTTCAGTTTCCATAAAATGCTGGGAAATTCATTAAGTATCTGCACAACTGACGGCTTCTGAAGAAGGCCTCACTTCCATGAAGTTAGTTAGTTAAGACCCTGTTGATTTGTTTCCTTGACTGCAAGGGGATAGCAGTCTTGAGAATTTGTCTCACATGGTCAGACTATGAAACAGATATTTTATTGCCAAATGTTGGGATTTATGGAATGTTCGTCATGTGAGGACGGAATTTTTTCTCGAAAAGTGGATCTGCGCCGCCACATGCAGAGCTCTTAATCAAAGAGTTCTGGGCATACACCAGAAGTCGATCTTGATCCTGAACACCCGGCTTACTCACCAGATCTTGTTCCACGTGGGTTGTTCCTCCTCTGAACCACGAAGGATCACATTGCAAACCGCTGAAGAGTGCATGAGGTTAGGACGGCCGTTTCATGTCACGTGCTGGACATCGACGTCTTGGAAGCGCTTCGACAGTGAGAAGCATTGCTGAAGCTGCACGAGGGAGCTTGTTTGAAGGATAGGACTCCAGTTAACCAAAACATTTATATCAGTGTCTGCTGTCTGTGAATACAGTCTTAATATTTGTCAGGCCTCGTCTCTTCTTTTGTACGCTGTCTTTTATTGGCTCAGTTTCACGAGTCGACACCATTATTCACATTTCTGGGGACTGGAACGAGTCTTAGTACCAGACATTTGCTGTATTTCCCAATTTTGGCAGCTTTTCAGACCTCACTGCTTAATGCTGTCATTATGGCTCATCCTTCCATGTTGGCAGCCTCAGTACTTATCGTGTGCGTTGTAATGTTCCGCGCTCGTCAACGCGAAGTGCTGCTTCTAGTAACGACGTAGGGGTTGGGCCTATGCATTACTGGGAGATTAAAGACTTGTGTTTTGTTTATTTATTTGTGCTTGGATTCTGTGGAACGTACTTTATCCTAGCGTTTCTAGAGGAACGAGACTGAAAAAAAAAAGCGTAGTCCTACTTCAGTGGAGCACTTAACTGTTTAAATGCGTTCTCTTTGTATTTTCATAACTCAATGATCGTGATGTTCTGTTGGGGCAGATACAAGTCTCTTGTTGAAAAGTTGAGCTACTGTACTACAGTACGTAGAGTTGGAAATTGTTTTACGTGTGTTTTTTTTAATTCATGGCATGAAAAAGTATTTCGAATGAGACTTCAAGATATTAATGGATTTTTTTTATTATTAGTGGGATGGGACTAAGTCCCTTGTACTGCGGTCACTTCTGGCCTATTGTACCAGCCCCAGATGATAGGTGAGGGTGATTGTGGAGCAATTGGTGGAATGAAGATTGGCAGGGGAAACCGAAGTTCTCGGAGAACACCTGCCCCAGCGCCACTTTGTCCACCACAAATCCCACTTGACCAGACCCCGGGATCGAACCCGGGCCGCCGCGGTAGGAAGCCAGCGATTATCCGCTTGAGCTATGGCGCGGCCCTTAATGGATCATAGTATCAGTTAGTTCCGCTGTCTCACGTGCAACGCTAATGCTCTATAAAACTTATTAAAAGCTGTTCGTCATACAAGTTTTACATTACATGTTTCTACCAGTGTGGTCATCATCAGGTGCTAAAGATTATGGGTGAGGGAATTGCTGCTTTTCGTATCATTACTTAGGTTGTTAATAATATAGACCCCTCAATGTGCATATGTGTTCGAGGTGGCGGGGTGTGTTCCTTCCTGTTGTGTTATGTTGCGTGTCTTGAATAGCTTTTAATAAGTTTTATAAAACGTTAATGTTGCACGTGAGACTGTGGAACTCATTGATTCTAAGTGAAAAGTACAACAGGATGCTATATTATTGTCAGGTATTGGTGGAGGTGGGTTACGTGACTAATAATAATGGCTTCTGGATTTGATGATTGGATATGTTGGCACTTCTTTATAATTACAGTCAATTATAACAACTCACAGTTACTGACTGTCTATGACTCGCTCCATTCCTTACTGGATTAGGAGCGTTTTCTCTTTCACCGAGACGAACGACGTGCCATTGCTCACACACTGAACTACCTTGATGAATGACGTCTGTTCAACGAATCAATCCTACGAACGAATTACGACTCCTTTATAACTTCCAGGTTTCCCAAATATAAGTCACCATGTCAAACAGTCAATTGTCTTTCCATTATCAGGGGAATGTCTGTTTAGCGGCTTGCTATCCAGCAACGACTCATTCATTGCTGTCCGTTTCAACGGGAACGTGATTTCCGAACCGTTGCTAAGCAATGGATTATTCCGTCACAATATAATATTAATGAATCTGTTTTCTGTGTACCTTAAATCATTTCTGTAGTCGATTTCGGCCGGTCGCGAACAGATTCGGGATAGACGCGGTTGCGTGGAAGAATGTAATATTTTGCTGCATGTGAGTTATACTATAAGCTCACACTGTCGATACCGAGTGGGCTTCTGCCACTCCGCACTACTTGCTGTCTTCCATGTTGGAAAAGAAGGAACTGAGGACTGACGAATTGTTAAAGGAAAGAGGTGTAATTAACAAAGAAGTGAAGCATTGTATTCTTCTTCGGAACTTTGAAGTCTTGTCCAAGAATTTACAAGACATCAACCGCTTGTTATATTCATGTGTCATCCGTTTGGCATTGTTGATGTTGAGTATGTGTCGCGATTTGGATTGATCTATTGTCGGATGTGAATTTTCTTTGTATACAAAATGAGTCTAGCTTAAAGTACAGCATTCTGAATTTAGTTTCTGATTCTTGGTGACGTACCAAAATTATACAACTCTTAGAAAATTGGCCTTCTAATTAACACCCGTCTTCAAATTTCTTAGCGATGCGGATCTGTGTACTCGACAGTGACTGTCATCAGGTCAGAATATTGCACTTGCCTCACAGGCGAGCACCTGGGTTCGCTGCGCTTTGAAATTTACAGAATTAGTTTACTCCAAGCATTGTAAAGCTTCTTTTTCGTATAAACTGAACATGTGTTTCCACATGTTTCGTGTTGTTCTGTGTTAGTAAAGAAAAAGAGCTATCTGTAACAGGCCGTGAAGGCCCATAGGGTTGTGAGACGTCGAGGCTCCCACATTTTCCGTAGACAGTCGGCTCACAGATGGCGGTAAGATTTACCTGCAGGAAGATTCCAGATACTCATTTCTGTTACATGCTTCGTCGATCCCAGGGACGTATTGCGGCTGGGAAGATTATGTAAATCCACATCAACGGGACTCGAAACCGCAACCTTCCGGCTTGTAGCATAATGCCTCAACCAACTACGTTACCGCGTGCCCCTCTCTTAATATATAATTTCGCTTTGAAAATATGTTCATACTCTTAAATTCTCAGGCGAGAAACAAGTATATTTTCACGAATTTAGTGGTGTGTGACCATACATGGGGTTTGGATTGATGACCCTATTTATTGGTCACTTATACACACAGCTCGGAACTGCACGAAATTACAGCGCTATCGCTGATCTACACACATTGCAGTTTATCGTTACACACACAGACACACACTAGTGTCCTCACTCTGTTGCACTCTCCACTAGTCGTTTCCTGATAATGGATTTGTAACAGTCTCACTGTCATTGCTGCCCACATGAAACATTCTCTTCACAGTCTAGTTCCCTTCTTGCCATCCCTTCGCGATTATATTCGACTGCCGACTCTAGAGACTCCCTCAATTCTGATTCTATTTCGCCTGTAATCGTCCTTGTGTAGCCTCAGGGTGGACCCCAACAAAAGAAAACACCGTTTCCTAACAATTTCTCTCTTGTTATAGATGTGTGTTTACTTCGCTGTTGCATAGAAATATTCTTTATATTGCCGCGTGTGTGCTCATTTCCACGGCAACCTGTTTATCTAGTCGTTGCCTAGCAGTGAATGTCTACTCTGGCTCCGCTGTTCCGGCTTTCAGGCGTCATGTCACAATATTATGATTAAGTTTGTTTAAATTCTGAAATGGAAGTAATCACTTGAGCTTCAAGTTCATGCGTTCTTATTATCTACTAAGAAACCCTGCATTCAACTGAATACCTAAGTGGGCCGCAGAGCACTGGAAAATTTTGAAGTACCACGTGACATGAAGAAGACTGCCCGTCCCATAATTAATTGACTATTTAGTTTGTACGGATCCCGTTTAGTAGAGAGTCAGTCGTTATATTTACCGAACGGAATGGCATGGCGGTAACGCTCGGTACGTATTTCGACCACTACATCGGCTATCCGACTAAGAGTTTTTTGTGGGTTTCCTCGGTCCCTCCAGACGAATAACTGTATAATACCTCAATTACGCCAGAACTGCTTCCTTCCAAACCATTCATTTGTCCATCCATTTGACGCTATATGTTGTCGTTAAATAGCCTGCAAATAAATGATTCTATGTAGGCCCATAAAATAGCAGTTATATTAGACCTATATTGTATTGTATTGTATTTGGAGAGGGTGGGTTTCCCCATGCACTTAGACCAACTGTTGGTCCATTGTGCGTCCCCCTATGATATTCTACCCGTCTCTATTCCCTGCCGGTACTGGTGCGTGCCATCAGTCCCGACTAAGCCAGCGAGTTCGGCCTCAACTGGCTCAGCGGTATCTCGATGCTTCCCCCATCTACCAGAAGCGTTAGAGACTACTGTTGGGCGGGAAATGTCCTGAATTTGGCTCAGTGGTCCCCTTGGGACAGAGGTTCTTTTACGTGCCGTAAAGCTAATACACGGGACCCACGGCTTAAAGTCCATCCCGGAGGACTTGTTCCCTGAATTTTTCCGCCCTTAAAAATTCCACGACCTTCGCCAGGTTTGAACCCGCGTACCTTGAGTCACGAGGTGGGAACGTTACCCCTAGACTACGGAGGCCGCTTTAGACCGATATAATCCAACATTAAATTCTCCTGACTAGCCTATTTCTAACAAAAGATCTGATCAACTCAGCGTTTAACAGAATTGAATACCAGGAATCTTTCTGGGGGCAAAGAGCTGCCGGCGCTTAGGGCTGACAACCTAATTTTCATCTGTGGGCCGACTGTCTAAAAAATGTGGGAGCCTCGACGTCTTACAACCCTGTGGGCCTTCACAGCCTGTTACAGGCATAGTTTTACTTTTACCGTTATCATCGGCGCTATATAGCCTCTATGCTGACCGTCCTTAAATAAGCAACTAAAATAAAATTGTGGCTTATTGTGATACATCTCTTGTTATTGCTTGCCTCGCGCTAAGAATCCTTAATGTACATATATGCAGTCAGGGAAGGGTTATAATAACATTAAGAGCAGTCTTTGTGCCGTCTGATGAAACTTTAATGATTCATTCAGGCGACAATGGCCTGGAACGCTGTCGCTACGCGAAGAGTTCGAAACGAAGACAGATTGCGCATCCGAGACATCCCCCGAAACCGTCCCGACCGGTCTCTGACGCAGAGATAGGGAAGAATAGAGTGGAAGCCAATTCATTTCCTCTTTCAAGAGATGTCGCGTAGGAAATTAATGTGCTGCCTCTTGTGACTTGGAAGGAAAGAAAAAATTCTGGGTGAATTTGGGTCTTTGAGTTTTAAGAAACCACTTCGAGACCGACGATTGGATTGGTCATAGCGTTTGACACATCGCGGATTTTCACCCACAGCGCATTGTTTTCCTTCTGAATCAGTATATCTGGAGTTGGTATTTGGCGAGACTATAATCTTTGATCTCGCTAAAATACATCTTCATCCTGAAATCACGTCTCTCTCAGTTTATCTAACCCTTCCTCAACCACATTTGGCAGATTGAAGAAATAATAAGCTCCATTGTAAGGATTGAAGATTGATGGAACTGGCTCAGGATTTGGTATTAATTGTACTGAACCTTTTGGTTCTACTAACGAAGAACCAGTTAGTCTTGTGTAGGTTACAGACCGTCGAATGATGGGCAGATTATTAATAATGAATTTGTAAACAATTTTGAAGGCAGTAGCCATGACCGTGAGTTTACTGGGGTGGGGTTTCGTGAAATGAATCTGTTCCACGTATTTTTCAACAAGCGAATTTTAGCGGCTAAGGTGGCACGCCGTAGCATAGTTGGTTGAGGCACTATGCTACAAGCCGGAAGGTCGCGGTTTCGAATCCCGATGAGGTGGATATTTTCAATTTACCTAATCCTTCCAGCCGACCTATGGCCCTGAGGTCGATCCAGCCTCTAACAGAAATGAGTACCAGGAATNTGATTGGGGAGGGGGGGGGGGGGTAAGGCTAACACGTCACCATCTACGAGCCGATTGCCTAGAGAGAAAATACGGGAGCATCTACGTCTCACAACCCTATGGGCCTTCGCGGCCTCTTCCAGGGATAGCTTTACCTTTTCTTAGTGACTAGTAGCGATCATAGGAATTCAGTCAGGGTCTTCACTACAACCAGGCAACTTCGCTGTGAAGTTGAAAGAGGAGGTGTTCTGTATGTCCCGAAACCAGTTCATAAATACATCGCTACTGCCTGATGTATAGAAAATTGTACATAGAAACAATATGAATACAAATAAAATGAAGCTGTTTGGTGTTCTGACTGAATTGCTGACACTAATGGAGTGAATCGTCGTTACTACAAATGCAATAATTGTGGGTTCTATTTTAGTTGTAGTTTAGGAGGAAGTGTTAAAATTTGGGCTCATGAGGTAAAGTGGATCATGCCACGAAAATACCTACCAGAAGAAGACAGGACCAAAGGAGAACAAAAATGATAATTAGCAATATTTGCTGTAAGGGAGTTCAATGTGGGAATGTGCCATTTTGATAAGCGACTGAGCACATTCATACCTGGACCTGAAAGTCCGTAAACAGATCTGTCTGACGGTACCTCCGAAGAACTGAAACTCTTTGTTGACATTTATTTGAGCGTTCGGTTCAACGCAGCAAATTATTACACATTTCTGTGTGCGACGCTTTCTTTGGCACGTCGTAAGATATCTGTTTCATGCCAGCAGAACTGAGGAACCTTCATTCACAGCGTGTGATATGTTATTGCCCACTCCCTATGACAAGAGCCATCTGTTAACAGTTCTAAATTAAACTCCCTGTTTGAAAATTCCAGTATATGTGTGACAGGTCCTGCAGTCTCTCTCAGACTCTTTGCTTTCATGTTTGGCTAAGCTTAATAATGCATGCAGTGGCTTTGAAGTCGCTTGACTTAGCTGCATGAGGTTCGTGAATGTACTGAACATAGGAGCTGCTGCAGGCGCGGTAACGCAGACCCGCTGCATCCACCGCCAACCCGTTCCCGGGAATGCGGAGAGGTAATTGTGCATCTGTAGGCCTACAGAGCTCAGACATCGACCAATATACGTAGAAGTAAGTAAAGTAAACAACGCTATCCCTGTAACAGGCCATGAAGGCCCATAGGGTTGTGAGACGATGAGGGTCCCACACTATCTAGACAATTGGCTGAAAGATGGCGGTAAGATTGTCAGCCTTACGCTCCGACCGCGCTTCACTCTCCAGGAAAATTATTTAATTAATTCCTGGTACTCATTTCTGTTAGAGGCTGAGTCGACCCCAGGGCCTAGTGCGGCCGGAAGGATTAGGTCAATTGAAAAAAACAGTGACCTCATCGGGACTTGATCCCGCTACCTTCCGGCTTGTAGCATAGTGCCTCAACCAACTACGCTACCGCGTGCCTCCCGATATACGTATGAGGTCCGGAAATCAACTTCCCAATCGGGTAGGCATTTGTGAGGAAACGTACGAAGTTCTAATCTAGACTGATGGAGTACATTAGTCATTTACCTAGAACGCGTGGAACTATACACGTATGCCGACGATAGCGTTAGTTCATTTCCAGCTACAAAGAAGGGGGAGAGAAATATCGGGGCGGTGTTAGATGAAGTCGAACTGGTGCCTATCTGAAATCCTACACCCGTTAACCTGTGAATAACTCACAGATGTTTTGGACGAGGGGGTAGGGGGGTGGGGGATGTGGGGCTGGCGGCTTAACGAGGATCAGGTAGAGAATAGGATGTGGCCGCGAAACGGTCTGCACCAGACAGAAATAGCTTTGCCCCTTTCGAACTCAGCGGAAGCGGAAGGATGTTTGTTTTCATCATCAGTTGGCGCCATAACTTTTCGTTTATAATTGTATCACTGCTTTCAAAATATTGTATAAGCGTTTAAAGTTGATCTCTGATGCTGTATAAGTGTTTTCCAAATGAATTCTTCGCAGTTTCATACAATCCCAGAGGTCTTGACATTATTTATTGACGTTCAAAATATAGACTCTTTCTGCAAGGCTATCCCAATATACTCGTAGATACCACACTGCCCAAAATAACAATTTATAGTCTATAATTTATTAAATAAACTTGTTCGCTATTTTGTAAACGTTTCAGATACAAATTCTAGACTTAAATAAATCTGTATTTGTTATATTACTATTTGTACGACTGCACAGTTTGGAAAATTCATGAAGGTGGATTTTTATATGTTATTTACCGATAAATACAAACGCCCCGCAATTTTTTTTTCGGTCTCTATTATGCCTACCAGATATAATCGAAATCTGAAATGTTTTGTATTTTTGGATGTATAATATACTGTAAGACTCCAAATTCCCCGTTCATGTTGCATACTTCATGCAAAGAACGCATAAAATTGTTGACATTGAATTCATTGTTTATTTTCACCTGGAGACTAAATTATGCGAGATAGCCGCACGAAAGTTGATACTAAAATTTGGTAGAACTGCATTTTATATTTCGCTTTGAAGCATCAGATATTTCTATCTAAACCGGCACAGGTGTGAGATTTTAATGTGAGTTAACGCATGTTCTGGTCACGCCGTTGTGGGCATTGTCACCCCGTTACACAAGATGTGTGGGAAGGACACTAAAATGTAAACACATACGTCCACTTTTGGCTTTTATGGTCTCTCTCTCTCTCTTCCCCCCCCCTCCATTTAGTGTTCATAAAGCAGATTCCATTGTGACGTCTGCCGGTGTGCGAATCCCACAGTTTATAGCATAGTTTTCTTTCCCGAGCAGAGAGAAACACACCTTTGTACCCAAGGAAGCTAGCTGCAGTGATACTGCTTATGACATTTTGGGGGGAAAGTGCCCCCTTCCACTCTCGGCCGGGGCACGGACTATTCCGACTGAGGTTCCTTCTTAGACCCTGTAGTTGAAATTTGGAATAGTACTTTGAAATATGCCACTAGCACTTCCTTCCCAGGACCCAACATGATCGTCCCCTCGTATTATTCGGAGCTAAATAACCGGTCCATCTGACACAGCGTGCGTAAATGGTAATCTGTGGACCATCCATACAACAAACACTAGCAGATTCATGTATCAGTCTTCCTGCAGTTTGCTTCTGAATATTCAACACTTGAGTTTTAGCTCAGTACACTGCCATTTCCTCCCAAATTTTTACAATTTTCCTGTACCACAATCCGAACGTCACCCTAGAACAGCTGTCACTTCTGCATTATGTTCGATAGATCCTCGGTTTGAGAATCAAACCGAAGGCAAACTACTTTTTCCGCGGTTTTCGACATTTTACTCTGGCATACCAGACGAATAACAGGGTGGTTCTGTCGGAGCCATCTCTGCCACCACTTTCGAGATGTGTAGGTCTGCCTACTCGCTATTCATAATCGTATTTCCATATCATTTGACGCCCTTTAAACTTGTGTACTTTAAACTTTGTTTAATAATAACCATCAGTCAGACCTAGATTAATGAGTTACTGCAATGATTCTGCTGTTGTGACATTTCCTCGTCTGTCCGTCCGTGTATGTTTGTGATTAAATAACAGAAACCTAGCCAGGGGCTAGCCAGCTCCCCCCNCCCCGTTATTTGTTTGTTTTTGTCATGTTTGCCGCGACTCCGTCTGCTATTGGTGGCACCAGTGCCAGTAACTCAACAGTTTAATCCAATCGATCTCGTAGTACAGACAGATATGACAAAACTAATACCAGCAGACTCACCTGAAAAGTTATACATTAGCAGTGTTAGCCGTACTTTAACGAAGGCGGCTTTTCTTTGCACCAGACGGAAAGCGAACCTTACGACGCTGCTGCAGGACATCTTGTCCGTTGACGCTGGCTAAGGACGCACGGCCGTTATTTATTTTATTTCTCTCGTTGGATGAGACAGTCCACTTGGTACTTCGGCCACTGTTTGGCCTATTGTACAGGCCCCACTTGATAGATAATGATTGTGGGGCAGTCGGTGGAATGCGAATTGGCAGGGGAAATCCGAAGTACTCGGAAAAAACCTGTACCTATTACCTCTTGTCTACCACAAATCCCACATGACCTGATCCGGACTCGAACCCGGGCCGCCGCGGTGGGAAAGCCTGAACTATGGCACTGCCGACGCACGACTAAGAGAAGCGTTTCCGGCATCAGTATTTCCATTTCTCGGTACAGCCTCTTGTAAGAAGTGAGTGTACATGGCGTGTAGCTTGAAGGAGGGAGACAAGAAATGCTTTTGTGTGTGTGTGTAAATGTTGTAAGAAGCCGCAACTTGGATGATCATGAAGACGAGAAAGTAACATTGAGATGGACCTGGACACGGCTTGTGAGGCTAACGGAACTGGCTGAGGTCCATATTGAAATGCCAGGCTTAGGTATTGGCGGCATTGAAAATTCTCATTCTTATACCAGAGAGATAGCTGACCAGTATATATATCCTCGTGTACTACCGAAAGCAAAGAGAGATACAACGAAATGATATTGTATGGTTGTGAAATGTGGATAGGCGTGAACTTCGAGCAGTTGGAAGGAAGGATCAGCTGTTTCTGATTAGTTTCATGCATTTCAGTTTGGAATTCATCTAGAATGAGCGTTATGATTGTCCATTATGTACTAAACTAAATAACTGAAACAGTAACTCTCAGTGTGAACTCACAGTAGATAGCAAATTTAATAAAGAAGATTCCGTCAAGTGGTATCGCAGGTGAACCATGCCGACAAAGCACTACTTCCTGTTATACGTACATTTCACGTAAACTGAATTATTAATAAGTTGGGACGCTGTTTATTTTGGGGCTTCTGTTAAACCTTGTGTCAGGCTCGCAAGCACAAGTCTCTTGAGCTCTTATAACTGAATCACAAATAAAATGGCCTGACATTTAGAGGATGATGCTGACGGCGGTACCATTCAGGGGAGATTGATAGCCTCGACCTGTATCAGAGATGGTCGCGTCTTTTGCGTCGTTGGAGAGCGATAGCGTCGGATTTTCTGATCAAGGAAAGGACAACCAAAGAAAGATGATAAAACAATACAGAAACAAGAATGAAAGGAAAGATAGAAATTAAGACAAAGGCGGAAGTAAACGACAATGAAGAAGGAACAAAGAAATGACGAAAGAAAAAGAGAGGGAATTAAAGGAAGAGAGAAAGAACGAAAGGAAAAATAATAACACATGGAATGCAAAGCAACAAAAACAAAGAAAGACAAGTAAGGGGATAAGGAAGCATATACGTAAAATAGCAACAGAGAAATAGCACAATGGAAGGAGAAAAAGAGAACGAAAAGTAAGAAATGCTCGTACATGATAAAGAAGGTAAAAAGCAGATAGAGAATAAATGAATGTTGAAAGATGATTTTAAGAGCTAGCTACTTTGATGTGTTCCATGCTCTCTTGTGTACACGTGTCAGTCAGACGAAACATGATGTGGGTATCTCCGCACCTGTGAAGAGTTTGACATCACCATGACCTTTGGTTGCTCTCTCTCTCTCTCTCTCATTTGGGGAGATTCAGTAGAATCTGTTCAAATGGTCTGGTGCAGCAGAACACTCGGAAATTTCTGTGCAAACGAAATAAAAGATGCAACCCCCGCGCGAATGCGATGCCACGCCACTAGCGCATGCGTACATGAGAATCCGGCTTGTGGGACTGACTAAGAATGCGAGCCTGATTACACACGTACAGAGCTATAATTGTGCCTTCTGTTTTGTATGGGTGTGAAACCTGGCCTCTCCCCCTAGGCCACGAGCATAGAGTGAGGAGCAGAATATTTTGATCCAACTGGGGGAAAACTAATAATTTGTATTCTTCGCCTAGCGTTGATTAAACGAAAGGGGTTCAATTGGGTGGGAATGTGACATGCACAAGACAAGCAATAAATATGTACCAAAATTTAATCTTAAAATCTGATGAGACGGTAGGTGGTAAGACATTGGAGAAGAAGGGCGTGAAGTTGTAGACTATACTAAACTTGCTAAGTGTAGGATACTTCTGAGGAATTTGTTGTTTTATGTGGTTGTGAAACTTGGTTTCCCACTATAAGGAAAAAACATAGACTGAGATGTTTCAGAATGGAGTGCTGAGGAGAATATTTATACCTCAGAGGAAACAGATTAGAGGAGGAGCGTAAGATTCTCGTCAAATATTATTATGATCAAATGAAGGAGTGTGATTTGGCAGGGTATGTAGTACGCATGTGAGAGAACATAAATCCATATAGCATTTCATAGGATATCTTAAGGATAGAGAATTTGGTGTAGAAATGTGTCTAAAAGAGAGGCTGGGAAGACGAGAACTAGTTGAAGCGACATAGGACAGGGACCATTGGCTGGCTCTTGTGTATGCATCAGTGAAACTTCGAGTACCATAAAATGCTGGTAATTTCTCGACTTGCTGAACAACTGCTAGCTTCTAAAGAAGGACTTTGTTCCGTGAAATTAGTTGCTACAGATAATCAAAACAGTGATTAGGCTTGTAGTTGTATAGAGCTTTTCTGTTTATGTCGTCGGTTGTTGTATGCGCTCTTAATGACTGCCCTTAAATCAAGGGGTTTATGAATTAAATGGACATTTTATTACAAAACGTATAAAAGGCCGATGTATAGTTTAGTGGTTTTGGGTATGAAGCATACGGAAAGACGGACACACCGTTCTCTTAGTGGATTAATTTAATTCACTTCGTGCCAAGACTGCGTAAGAAATTGACTCAGTTGTCCAGGAAACGAAAAGTGGCACATCTACTGAGCCGGTTGATTCAGCCTGTAACTCGTCTGACTTGTGTTCATTATGCACTTTCGGTTGGAATCTCCACTTGCATATTGGTTCATCATGATTGAGATTTTACTTAATGTCAGACTTTCCACTTACCACTAACACTGTCTTCACAGTCTTATCTCATTTTATTCCACGATAAAACATCGTTAAATATCGTACCAACCACTCGATAAGCCGGGATATCTCATTTGGTATAGCGACGGGCTACGGGCTGGACGTTCGGGTTTCGATTCCGCGCAAGGGATTTTTCTGTTCTTCATAGTATCCATACCGCCTCTGGGGCCCTCCCAGCCTTCTGTTCACTGGGTATCGAAACTCTTTCCCCGGGATTAAAGCGGCTTGGGCGTGAAGCTGACTTCACACCGCAATTTAATGCCGAGGTCAAGGATGGTGGAGCTACATCTCCAATCCTCCATTCGTCTTCATGTCGTGATGCTGAATCAATTAAGCCCCGAGAAAGCTGTATCTTTTATGTTTACTAATCAGTCGACCGAATGCGTAGGCCTGCTTGACATGTACTTGTGAAGTGCATACAGCGTTACAGCCTCTGCTGGTAACATGTGAATCGCGGTCACCACTTTTGCTGGCAAACACTCTGCATCAGCCCGTAAAGCTGTCAGTAGCGAACTTGTTCATCCTGGTCAGAGTACGAGGAGCCGGCAGTGGGCCGCGACACATCGACTGCAGTTTCTGACGCTCTGTTTCTTTGCGCGTTTCTGCTGATGCGTTGTCTGGCAGCCTTTAGCAGATCCCAGTATTTTGCTTGGCTCTTAACTTAACTAATCCTCTGGTTTTAGAAGCCGCGGATTTCGGACCGCAACGATGAAAGCCGGCCATGGAACACTATACCGAGCCCGTTCATACTAATCCGTATTACAAAAACAATCGCAGGTTTTATTTTGTTATCATTTTCCCGTTATTATTTCTGCTTTTCCAACTGATCCATTTGCAAAGGATTTCGTTCTGTGCGCTTCATCGAGCACTGCTAATTTCGTCTTCACTAATCACTGCATATTGTCTTCGGACGTTCTACATTTCTTAGTTACATAACAAAAAGTAAACTAACTCCAAGCAACATTCCTTGAAAAGCTCTCAGTAGCTGAGCTTGTCAAGAAATTGTTCATCCGTTACGGAACCCGAACCATTGCCCATGTTTACAAGAGCTCATCAGAGTGGTCTTTCCTGAGCAGTTCAATCCAACTCAGCCTCTCATGGCCTGTTTCGTTAAGACCCACTTTAATATTATCCCGTCTGTGTCTGTGCCTTCTAGGGACTCTCTCTTTTCAAGTTTCATTCACTCATGAAGCTGAGCCCTTCTTTAGAAGCAGTCAATTTTACAGCTACTCAAGAATTTTTCAGCATTTTATGGAGCCCGAAGGTTCATTACCGTGTTCACAAGAGCCCTCCACTGGTCCCTATTCTGAGCCAGATCAATACAATCCATCCCATCCCATCCTACCTATTTAAGATCAATTTTAATATTGTCCACCCACCTACGTCTCTGTCGTGTTGTCTTTTTTCGTCTGGCTTTCCCACCAATATCCTATATGCATTCCTCTTCTCCCCAGTTCGTGCTACAAGCCCTGTCAATCTCATCCTCCTTGACTTTATCATTCTTATTATACTTGCAGAAGAGTACAAGTTACGAAGCACCTCATTATGCAGTTTTCTCCAACCTCCTGTCTCTTCATCTCTCTTCGGTCCAAATATTCTCAACAGCCTGTTCTCAAGCACCCTCAGTCTGTGTTCCTCCCTTAAGTTATGAAGCTCCTCATTGTGCAGTTTTCTCAGTCCTCTCGTCACTTCATCCCTCTCCGGTCCACGTATTCTCCTCAATGCCGTGTTCTGAAACACCCTCATTCTATGTTCCTCCCTAAATGTCAGAGACCAAGTTTCAAACGCATACAGAACCACATGCAAAATTAGAGTTTTGTATATTATAATTTTTTATGTTTTTGACATTAGACGAGAAGACTTGGTTCTGGACTGAATGGTAGCAAGCATTACCCGAGTTCAATCTCCTCTTAACTTCCGCCTGAATCAGGTTTCGATCTATTGTCGGTGTTCCCAAATATCTGAACTGTGCCATATTTTCAAAACATCTGTTACCTATCTTTATGTCATGATTTTGCCCTGCATTTTGGTGACGAGACAGCAACACATACTGAGTTTTCTCTGTGTTTACTTCTAGACCAACCTCCTCACTAGCGTCAATTAAAGTTTGTGTGCTTTTCTTTATGGTATTTGTATTATCACATAGTAGATTCATATAATCACCAACAACTGATATGTCCCATTTAATTTCAGCTCCACTTGGTTTTCCTGGACCTTTGTAATGGCATACTCTAAAAGAAAATTTAAAAGGAATGGTGATAAGCATCTCCTCGTTTTAAACCATTCTGGATAGGAAAATTATCAGACAAATGTTTACCTATACGGATTTTAGTATGCTTTTCGTATAAATACATTTTAATCAGCCTGACTAGTTTCATGGGTATCCCAAACTCTGCGAGAATATTGTACAATACTTCCCTCCTAACTGAATCGTAGGCTTTCTTGATGTCTAGGAACAGCTGATGTGCTGTCTCATCGTACTCCCATTTTTTCTCCATCTCTGACGAATGCAAAAGATCTGATCTGTGGTTGATCTGTTACTTCGAAACCCACACTGATAATCCCAAATAATTTAATCTATGTATGGATTTAACCTTGAGAGAAGAATATTAGATGCAGTTTTATATGAAGTTGATAGTAGTGATATCCCACACAATTACTACTATCAGTTTTATCACTCTTCCTGTAAATTGGTACAATAATAGAGTCCTTCCCTGATCAGGCAATTTTTTCTTATGCCAAAGAGAAGTAATTAGCTTGTGGATCTTAGGACATAATATTTCGCCTCCTGCTTGAATAAGTTCTGCCGGAATTTGATCACTACCTGGCGATTTATACCTTTACAATAGCACTTTCAACCTCAAAGGGCCACGATCAGGTACTAACGGCTCAGCTGTGTGTATTTCTGTCTGCCTAACAGCACTGACCCTACGTACATTCAGAAACTGAGAGAAGGAGTTCCTCCACCTATTCAAAATGTTGTGGGAATCTGCAAGCAGATCAGCAATCTCATCCTTCACTAAGTTACTTGTAGGGTGGCGACCCCTTTTAAAGTCATTCATTCTTCTACACAGGTCTCTAATGTTCTGGTTCTTATTGTTCGTTGCAAGCTCATTAATTTTATCTTTCAGATATTCCCTCTTTTTGTTCCTGAAATGCCTGCTGGTTTCACGTCTTATATTGTTCAGATTATCCCCATTTAACTCGCTTGGATCCTGTAACCACTGCAATTTGGCCTGCTTTCTTTGATCCAATAATTTTGAGCATCCTTCATCGAACCATGGCTTATTCTTCTTCGGTTCATAATAACCTAGACTCTCTTTGGCAGAAATTTTTATATTCTCTCTAATAGTTTCCCAAGTTTTATTAACATCCACCGCAGTGTCCAAGTTTTCCAAAGCCGCAAACCTATTTGAGATTTCAACACGATACTGCTCTTTACCCTCTACCTAATTTCATTTCTTGATATTCAGCTTCTTCATATGAACTCTGTGCGTTGTTTGTTTGCACACTGACAGTCTTTCCCTAACCTTTACCACAACCAGATAGTGGTCATTATCACAATCTGCTGCCTTGAACAATTGGACATCAAGTATAATTTAATGCCGTCTCCTTGTCTATCAAAATATGGTCAATTTTGTTGCTCGTCTTTCTGTCAGGAGATGCCCAAGTAAATTTATGAATGTTACGATGTGGGACCATGGTACTTGTGACAATAAGATATTTGGATATGGCAAAGCTTACTGCTCTAACTCCATTATCATTACTAATTTCATGCAAACTCTCATTCCCAATTGTTGGTTTGAAAATGTCTTCCCTACCTACTTTGGCATTGAAATTTCCTAACAAAATTTTCTTACGGTATTTAGGTAATTTATCGAATACTTGTTCTAGTTCTTCCTAGAACTTGTCTTTCATATCATCAGTTTTTATCTCCTGTGGGGGTGAACATTCAGAGGCAGTCTCCGACAGCCGGCAAGGGGTGGTACTCCAGCTTGGAGGGTGGGCTTTTTGAAGTTTTCCTAATAAAATTTTATATGCATTTCTCATTTATCCCAGGCACAATACTGCAGCGTATCTTCCTTGATTTGGTCCCCCGTTGTTATATTTGATGAAACGCAGAATTTGTTAAATTCTTCTGGCGGGTTTCTCCAACCTGCAATTACTTTCTCGCACTTAGAACGAAATAAGCCTATTCCCATTACCTTCCCCCCTCCAAAACGCATCAAAAAGGGTTTCCCCTTCCTGTAGGTCCTCTGCTGCAGTCTGCTCTCTCTGGGCCATTGGCGTTTTCTGTAATCCTTTGATTAAGTCAAGTACTGATTATTTTTCTAGGCAAGGGATTTCTCTTCAGGGAAGACGAATGAGCCACTCGAGGAAGGGGATGGGATTAATATAGGGAGAGGGAATGTCGGGCTAGGAACCTTGAATCCAGTAACCGGGGAAAGAACCCGTGACTCTATAGAAGCTGTTTCTGTGCCACAGTAAAAGGTTCTGAGTGACCAGTGTGCCGTATAGACATAGAGTAGCTATGAGAGGAGTAAAGATTCACGCCGGTGCGGCCGGTGCGGCCGGTTTTATACGTGGGTGGGAGGAAGGGACGGAAAACAAATTGCAAAGGGGAAGAAGAGGAAAGGAAGAAGTGGAAGAAGAAGGAGAAAGAATCTGAAGGCCTTCAAAAAACCGTTCTGACTAGAGTAGGAAGGTAGAAAAAAGTTAAGTCCCTATACTTAAGTAATTAAGCACTTATGCCACGAAGGTGTATGGGGGAGTGGATGTATATATCCACATTTCCTTGACCTCTGCTCTAGTTGTAGGTGAGTGGTCAACTTCACTCACCGGCCGCTTTAACCCCGCGGAAAGAGCCTCCGGTACCCATTCGATAGGTTGGGTGAATTCCAGAGCCGATCTGGACCCTACCGGTACTCGAACTCCGACCCCTCGGCCAGTCACTATACCGACTGCGCTATCCCGGCTCCTCAGGAACAGGAAGATGAACACAATGAGAATGCGTGGCTGATGGATGGGTACGTGGAGATCAAGTGAGGGCTTGTGCCAACGGGGAATTTTTAGGAAGAAAGTCAAGCTCGTACAGGGTTTGAAGGCAGTGTTGGAAGGGGGGGGGAGAGCAAGGATAACATAAGAAGGGGCGTGTGTGTGCCATGGAAAGGCTGGTCCGCTAAGCTTACCACTAGAAGTCCTACAAACGAGGATTCTTACGGTACGTGAGGGAGTATGTGAGGGTTTCCATAAGTTAAGTTTAAGTTCGTTAGGTTTCATGGGGTAGGGTGAGACTGAGTCCACTTGGTTCGTCGGCCACTAATTGACGTATTGTACCAGCCCAGGATGATAGATGATGAGTGTGGAGCAGTCGGTAGAATGAAAATCGGCAGGGGAAACCGAAGTACGAGGAGAGAACCTGCCCCAGTGCCACTTTGTCCACCACAAATCCCAAATGAGGGTGTTTGAGAACAGGGTTTTGAGGAGAATATTTGGACCGAAGAGAGATGAAGTGACTGGAGGTTGGAGAAAACTGCATAATGAGGAGCTTCATAACTTGTACTCTTCTCCTAGTATAATTAGAATGATCAAGTCAAGTAGGCTGAGGTGGGCAGGTCATGTAGCACGAAAGGGGAAGGAAAGGAATGCATATAGGATATCGGTTGGAAAGCCAGAAGCAAAGAGACCACTGGGAAGTCCAAGGCGTAGGTGGGTGGACAATATTAAAATGGATCTTAGAGAGATAGAATTTGATGGGATGGGATGGATTGGTTTGATCTGGATCAGGATAGGGACCAGTCGAGGGCTCTTGTGAACACGGTAATGAACTTTCGGGTTCCATAAAATGCTGGGAAATTCTTGAGTAGCTGCAGAATTGGCTTCTCTTTAAGAAGTGCTCAGCTCCATGACTAAGTACGTAAGTAAGCGTCGTTAAATAACTCATTAATCAGTGGGTCAACTGTGATCGTTGTACATTTGGTTTGATAGCAAATAACTTCTGGAAATGGTACAGTGCCGTTAGAAAACAGCCACAATTTGCAGAGCGAGATAAGGTTTTCCTCCGCAGCAATAACTGTGAATGCAGTACACATTGGCCGCAAGGTCTAAGGCGTGAAGTGTTTTCGGCCGCTCGAACACTGGGATCGTGGGTTCGAGTCTCATTCAGGGCATGGATGTCTGTCTGCGTCTATTCCGTGTTTGTGTAGGTAGCGGCCTTGAGATGGACTGATCGCCGCGTTCGAGGAGTCCTGGCGACTGTCTTAGGATTAAGAAACTGAAGTGAAACAAACCGTTTCGCGGATGCTCTTTGCTCCTTAATGGGAGCAACAGGAAAGAGAGAAGGAATACTGCTGGACTACCGAGTGGAGCGATATCAACAGTACCATGCTCGATCTCCGAAGCTATGAGATTTCAGTGAAGTGAGGTCGCAGAGTGGAATTAACGCGGATGTGATTAATTTTATTTTGGTGCGCTTCTCTCCGCCGCGCGTCCGCTAGAAGTGATCTCATTTCGATACTCTTTTTGTTCGATGGTTGCAGTTCAAGCCCGAAATTCGCAGACGTTTTTGTGTAACGACTGACCCGGTTACCTTTTTGTTATCATGTCTGAATTCCATTCCCGACGCCTCTGGATGGTACCTGGGAAGTCAAATTTCAAGAAATTTGGTAGACTACGTCAGATTATCTTTAATCGTTTTCTGGAAGTACTGAGGTCCGTTTTCGTTCTTGAATTGTCAGCGTGAAACCCCTAACGACGAAGCCCAAGAAATTACTTATGGTACCTAGTTGTTAACCCATTCGACGTCGCAGTGTTGGTGGAAATGAATATGAATTTCGCGCAACATCGTATTATTGTTTCACATGCTACATAAATGTGACGTCAGCAGAAATTAAAACATATTTGAGAGGTCTAGACTGTTGTTACACGGAATTCCAGGACCATATAACTTTTAAAGTTACTCTGGTTTCGCTTCTACCTCAGATGATTTCCCAGCTCCTGCGCTGGTATTGCAAAATAAAGAGATACGGAAGTGTCTGATGGCATGTTCATACCTAATTTCACGGCCGTCCGTTACTTGCTAAAACATTTAGAAAGGTCTGTAAAGAGGTAACATATGATTTGACGTCTCTCCAACATTAAAAGGTAATGTTATCCCTGTAGCAGACCCAGAACGCCCATAGGGTTGTGAGACATCGAGGCTCCCACATATTTCTATATAATCGACTCACAGATGGCGGTGAGGTTGTCAGCCTTATGCGCCGTCCGGCCTTCCCCCCCCCCAGAAAGATGACCGTAAGGCCATCGTGCGGCTGAAAGGATTAGGACAACTGAAACATCCAGTGACCTCCTCGGAAATCGAACCCGTTACCTTCCGGCTTGTACCATAGTGCGTCAACCAACGACGCTGCCGCATGCTCCGTCTCTCCAGCAGTACAAGGTAATTAAGCAAATAATCGCAATAAACGGTGCTAATAAATGAAAAGAAATTGAAATCCGAGATTGTCTTAACATTCTGCGATGTGTACACTCGTGTTTGAACACATAGGAACGCCTTTGAGTCTCTTTTCAGGCTGCTGTATCCGTAACATATACAGGCGGTGAGGTTTTTCTGTCCTTATGTTGGTTATCGGGTTACTGGGTTTAAAACTGCCGGCAGACACCAATTACATACCACTGAATATTTCACTCAGGTCGAATTCCAATTGTAACAGCGCTGTTTGAGTCTCTTTGTCTCGGTCTGTGATTCCGACCAGTAATGTATCACTTTGGTAAGCTTCAAGTTCCACTCCCCTTCCTGTCACACTCTCCCACGGTTCTCTGAGTCTTTGCCTACGATTTCGATATGATCCAATATTAATAACTGTGTCGGTTTCAAACCCATCGGCTTAAAATATCTTAATTAAATTTTGGATTACGAAATTTGGGAATTTGAGAACTGAATGTATGACACAAACTCCATTCTAAGTGCAACAATTTATTGTAGTTCTTTTGTCTTCTTTTCTTCTACACTACATGTTTCGACCGTAAATGGCCATCATCAGGTGTATTTCTCTCACGTAACTCTTACACTGCACGTAGTTTAAAATTTAAAAATACCAGTTATCTTAATTGTTCATTTCTCCGTTGTTAATAGGTCCCGATATATCAGACTTCCCTTGCTGATATTTGTCAGATATGTATAAAATCTTTGTTAATTTACATACGTCAGTTTGATTTTTGATTAAAAATACCAAAATTCAGAAATCAAATTGCCGTATGCAAATTAACAAAGATTTTATACATATCTGACAAATATCAGCAAGGGAAGTCTGATATATCGGGACCTATTAACAACGGAGAAATGAACAATTAAGATAACTGGTATTTTTAAATTTTAAACTACGTGCAGTGTAACAGCTACGTGAGAGAAATACACCCGATGATGGCCATTTACGGCCGAAACATGTAGTGCAGAAGAAAAGAAGACAAAAGAACTACAATAAATTGTTGCACTTAGGACGGAGTTTGTGTCATACATTGTGTAGAGTGTAACAGGATGCTTAAATATAATATTGAGAACTGAAGGCAGAGCACATACAGCAAACCCTCGCTAATTCGGTTGCAGTCAATCCGGATGGAAATATGAAAAATGAAAAATTCTATTCACAGTTGAATACGTACTCTAAAGAGACACGTGGGATTTAGGAACAAGAGGATTTTCAGACTATGTTAAGGGCATCAGGAGAGGCCGAAACAGCCCAAGGAAATATCAAAGATTTGCTTGAGCTGGATGAAGGAGATCCTGGATTTCAGTTTCTGACAGAGGAAGAAGTTGGAGTGATATTTTTGGCGTGTTCTATTCTTCATTAATCCAGCTTAGCGAGGTTCTTTGTATAGAGCATATTGTTGGAACCCTGAAGGGAGGAGACCACTTGGAAGACATAGACGTAGATGGGAACGTGCTATTGAAATGGATCTTGAGAAACAGGACGTGAAGATATTGATCGGATGTAACTGGCTGTTTATTGGGTTTAGTGGTGGCTTTTTTGTAGAGCGAATGTCTTTGGATTCCATAGAAGTAGGATGTGGCGTGGCCGTCTCGTCTGCGCCGTGGAGTGACAATATAAAACAAATCCGTCATTTTAGTCCGCAAGCGAACTATACCGACCGAGCGCCCGGCGCTTGTCGGCGAAGTTTGGTGCCAACTTTTGCGGACAGAGGGTGTTGCGTGGTTAGCGCAACGAATCCCCACGACCGTTAATTTCGGTTTCCTAGACCGAATATAAAACAAAAGAAAAGTAAATTCATATAACGCTGTTGATGTATCAGTTCTCCGTTTTAGAACCTCATTTTCGGCACTGCTAATGGCAGAGAATCTCATTTGATCCGGTTCAGTCGAATCCTCAAATTTCTGTTTCTCTAATATCCGTTCCCTAATGCGACCCATCAGAGGCTGACCAGTAGCGGGACTGTTTATGGGTTGGACACCAGAACTGCGATTCCAATCGGGATCGAAATGTTTTCTTCACCACCGCATTCAGACATGGGCCCTATTCAACTTCGTATGGGTTATAGCGGCTGGAGCATCAAGCTGACTGCTCTACTCAATCTGCTGTTGAGTTTATGAATGTGTGGTTCTGGCCCCTCTACCCGACTTCGTGGCTCGGTGTTAGCGCACAGTGGAAGATTACCTTTACTGTCGACCATCGGTCTTCCCAGTGGGTTTCCTTGCCAATTTTATGTGAGCATTTCTCTTTTCAACCGTTGAGCTACGTGTCCTCATACCGTAACAATATTAGATGAGATTTATGAACTGCGACATACTTGTGTAAAGTATTCATTCCCCATAGTTCATCTGTCTTTCAAGCCATAGATACAAATACTTCCCCTGGCCGTTTTCACGCATGCTCCTTGTAAGTTTCTTCTTGAGAGTTTCCCTGCACTCTGCTTTTTGTAAAATTACGGGGAGCTGACGAGGCGATAAGTTTTTTTCTTGTCTTGATAATATAGAATTTAAATTGTAACCTGCAAGGCTGTCGAGGACTTCCCCCCCCCCCTTTCGCTTAGAGAGGGGAAGGAGGAGTGATGAATTATGTGGATATGAAGCTTTCATATTGATATCTGGATATATTCCCATATATCGTATCTTTATATTGATGACATGTCTAGGTTTTTGCTTCTTCGGTTCTAGGTATGAACTGGCGCACCTGGCCACCTCACTCACACTTGACGTGTTCCCTGCGAGTGATTGTAGGCTCAACGCTTTCGGGTGCACGCTTAAGTACGGGTAGTTCCCGATAGAAATGGCGACGAAGCAGCAATTCAGTTGTAGTGGCAATGCACCGTACAACTATAGGAATTCATTTTGTTTCTTTCTTTTGGGTGTTATTAATATTGTGACATGGAAACTGAAAGGTTGAAATAATAAAACCAGAAGAAATCATCCGCTGCTAGGTAACGGCTCGATAAACACGCATCATCGGCAACGGATACGCACGCAACAATAGAGGAAATTGTTTGGAAAGATGTTTCCTATGCGGTCCATGCCGAGTCTCTATAGCGAGGGCCATCGGGGCCCATGTGGCGGGTTCGAATACCTCCATCGTAGCCCTGCGAGTCTTTGGAGGCGACGAAGAGGGAACCCAGGCCTAGGGGTATAACTGGGCGACACTGTTCGTGGAGAAAATAAATACGGCGACATAGCCCTCCATGTTGGGGGAGTCTGGAATCTGAGAATGAAATATGGTCGAACCCAAGAATAACTGCGCTGGCGAGTACCAGCAGCAGTTGTAAAGAAGAGACTCACCCTCTCGTCAGAGAGGGCGCCCCACATCAACACACCCGCAACTGTCTGACGGGAATAAAAATCTGATTTTGGGCCCCGGGCTTGATACCAAGATAGATTGGCTGACTGACCGTCAGTCGTAAGATAACTTTGAAGCTAGCCAGTCATGGCCAGGAGTTGCGACCATGAGAATGTGAGAGATGGTAGCCAGCCAGCAACGACGTAAGCACGAGAGCAGAAGAATCTTCAATGTTGGTAACCGCAATTAGCAACTCCTAGTTAAGATTATAACAGACCTATACAGCGTGTGCTGTAGTGATCTGTTAAGTGTGTAGATTAGCAGTAGCGTTGTAATTCTTTGTATTTGCAAGTTTTAAGATGCCATTAAATGCAATTATCAATCCAAACCCCGCGTCTGGTCATTTACACGTGATAATATTCAGTACCGTTAAGTGAATATTTTGCGTCTATGACGGGAGATGCGTTCACTGAGTGTATTGGGAATATAGCTAAGTGACTGCAAGCTCAGTCGAGTGATTTGACACTGTCTTTCGGAGGGGAATTGGGAATGAGCAGGTTGTCTCCTCCTGGTCTTTGTAAGGATGTAAAAGATAATTTTTCTCCAAGAGCTAGCCAGACGTTACATTACGTCCTCGCCCGATTTCATCGTGTTGTTTTATTTATAATTTAATTTTCCGGACCGTAAGGCGGAAACGTTTGCCTCATTCTCGTCATTCCCAACTGTAGTTCCCGTTTTCACATGGATACTGTATGTGTGGGTGGCTGGGTTTTGTGTTTTTACGCCATTATGAGACGCAGATAAACAAAATACGAAGCCCCGGAGCCCATTGTTTCCGATGCTGTCATTCACTCACTCCGCTGCTGTGGCGTTTTGACTCGGTTCGGCTCGGATTAAGAACAGTGTGGTGAAACTCGAAACATGACTGATCTGTTGCAGCCGCCTCTCTGTCTGAATGTACTTACACATGATGTGCGTAATGCTGTTAGTTCGCGCCTCTGCAGAAGCCCTCATTTGGAAGACTGAGAGGAACATGAAGATGGTTGGTAAGCAAATGTCTGTGAGGATGGGGCTTGAACGAAACTGGATTAGGATCATGTGCCCGATGGGGGCTCTGGTATTAGCGGCGGTCCTTCAGGTTCTGCTACTAGAAAGTTTGTAAGCCTCCTAGTGAGGTAGTTGTCAAAGTATGGTCAGCGGACCCTTGGGGTTCCGCGAGATTATTTTTGTTTTCCTGTTATAAGCTAGTAACAGAGAAAATGTTTTGAGTATTTTTAATGTTTTACAGACTCTGTTTATCTGAATTAATGGCAGTACAAATATTTTGAACTTGAAATTGCGTACGGGTACCCATACTAGTTGCATAGTGGTGACTTAGTTTATTTAAACTCCAAAAGATAATTATTAGAATTATGGTAGGGATTGGAAATAGGAAATCGTGTAGAGAAGATTTTAAAAAACTAAATATATTACCTTTACAATCACAATATATATATATTTACTTTTGATATTTGTGATTAATAACAGTGAACATTTTAAAAGAAACTCCCGGAGGCATAATAGAGACATTAGGAACAGTCTCGATATGCATTACCCACGGTCTCATCTGTCACTGTACCAAAAAGGCTTACATTATACAGGGATTAAGGTTTTTAATAGACTGCCTGCTCCTATAAAACTATTGTCAAATGATATAAAACAATTTAAAAGCGCATTGAGGGAATTTCTGTATCTTTATTCCTTTTATTTACTAGAGGAATATTTTAATATAATACAGTAATATACATTATAATTTTATTTTGATTTTATTTTCATTATGTTTATATTTTTGATACTATTATATTTATATCTTGATTTTTGCATACTGTGCAGAAATATGATAAAGCCATTATATATTTAGGCTATTCTTATTTTATTGTACCTATTTTATTGTTGACAAAGCTCTGTATAGGAACTGTTTTTTCTTTTATAATTATCTTTGACATGTTCTACATCCTGTGGCATGTTTGTCAATAACGATTTATGGAACAAATAAAAAAGTGATTAAGTGATTAGCCATTTTTGACATTAAACAATTGTGGTAAGGCAGTACACTGTAACAGGTAAAAAAGGTAACGCTATCCCTGTAACAGGCCGTGAATGCCCATATGGTAATGAGACGTCTAGGTTCCCATATTTTCTAGACAGTCGGCTCACAGATGGCTGTGAGGTTGTCAGCCGCCCTTTACCCTCCAGGAAGACTCCTGGTAATCATTTCTGTTAGAGGCTGAGTGGTTCCCAGGGCCATAGTGAGGCTTGAAGGATCAGAGTACCATGAATTTTTCTGGGGGTAAAGGGCGGCCTGCTGGCAAGGCTGTTAACTGCACAACCATCTGTGAGCCGATTGTCTAGAAAAATGTGGGAGCCTTGACGTCTCACAACCCTGTGGGCCTCCAAGGCCTCTTACAGGGATAGCTTTTACAGTGTAACAGATATTACACATTTTAACATAACACAAGCATGAACATTTTAAATACATTATTTTATTTCTGTTGTAGGTATAGTTTCAGATAATTTAAATGCGAAGAGGTGACAATTTTTTCAGTGTGCAGCTTGTTGCTAGGGCGTTCTTAGTCCCGGAAAATTTTAGAACCACTATATTACTAAGTGTCCATGTCTCGTTAATAGAAAAAACTACTGAGAGTCGCTACATAATGTTAATATATTGTAACATATAGTACCGTTGCTATTCAACGATCGGGAGACGAAACATGCGTTGTTTGGTAACGGCTCGGCAAACACGTTACCGCGGAAACGATATCGAGACTATCGCTAAGCAACCGCACATAGCCGCAATGTTTTCTGTTGGGTCCGCCGCGAGGCTATGTATCGAGAATCCCAGGTCGGCTGAGGACAGTTCAGTTGACTGAAGTGAAATGAAGTAGTTGATTGGTGACTGAGTTTAGTTGAGGATCTTGGCATTTCAATCGAGCTGTGGAAGGGAGGCTGAGTAGAGATGGCGCTATAGTTGAGTGGGCAGTTGACAAGGGTTCATTTGCAGGGTTTTCGCCGGACAGTAACGACGTGAACGCGGGAACCTGAAGGATCTCCACATTTAGAAGCCGTTGTTAGGGAACGGTTGTTGACGCAGCAAGCTGAAAAATGGCTTAGCAGTGCTGTGGTGGTTTGTAAAGTGTGGAGATTAGCGATAGCGCTGTAGTTACTTGTAGATCCGATTGGTGTGTACAAGTAGTCAGTCCAATATCCAATCCATACCCCGTCTATAGTCAGACACGTACTACGTGACAGTATCTAATAAACCCGTTAGAAAGGGGCGAATTGCAAACTCTTGAGATTAAAGTGGCAAATCGCTATGACATTCATCATGAAAGTAAGAAAGTCTTAAATTCAGGTAATACTTCTGTCATTCGATTCAAAATTTGTTCTTTTCCGTGTCCTATCTAAAACCGGAAAGGTTAAAACACTTCCAGTGCGTTTAAAACTTGGTCTTCCACTCTTATGGAAGAATAGGCTATAGGCTGAAAATTTCGACAGCAGGACACAGAAGGGGATATTTGTACAAACGGAATAGGAAGCAAGAGATGAGAAGAAGAACGTTGCAGTAATAAAGAGTTTTATAATTTGTACTATTCACCCAATGTAGTTTGATTATTAAATAAATGCTCTGATGGATTGGCTGTGTATGTCTCACGCATAGGATAACAGGAATGGAAACTGATGGGAAGATGCAACTTTGGAGACCTAACCGTAGATGTGAGGATGATAATAAGTATATCTATGAGAACTAGAATGTGAGACTGGATTCAGCTGACTGATAGTAGGGTCCAATGGCGGATTTACGTTCACGACTGCCACGAGCCTATGTGTTCCATAAAAGCGGCAAGTTTGCTGACTGTGTTACGAATAGCGTCCACCACAAAGATATCGGTGTATTGGAGTGACTGTTGGATAATGAAATGGTAATGTAGCTAGCCGTTTTCACGGTTAAATTGGAGTACCTCGAGAAACCTGTCGCGTGTAGACTGTCCAATTACTACCCTAGCTCTTTGTTAGAACCCTGAATTGCGACGCGGCTCTAGCGTCAAGGTGGGGTGGGGATGGGTAATAGAATCTGGAGGCTCGCCCGTCGCTGGAACGTCTTCGACATAAATCCCCCCTTTTCGATTTTTTCCTCGCCCCCTGAGTTCATTTCCTCAATCTCCGTTTCGAAGCGCTTCGTGTGACTTGAGAATGTCACAGACTTCTCGGTGTGCCGTCCGTCGGTTAGGCTGACTGACGGTCCTACCTTTTTTCATATTGGACAGGATTTAGCGAATCTGGTGATGTTTTTATCAAAAAATAACCTTGACTTCTTTAAAAGTAATATATTTCTTCCTTAAATTGTATGTGTCACAAATTAATGGGTTGTTTTCAAAACCTTTTAAGAGTATAAGCTAACCCGTTAGTTTGATTTTATAAGTTGATTGCGCTCAGTGAATGCAAATAATGGATACCTTATTTGTATTCATGTTTCATCATTGCGTTACGGATTGCCGGCCGTTATCTGAGAGCATGATCATCTTCCCCTGAAGAACGACAGATGGAAAGACGTAAAAATATAGAGCAAAGAAAGGAACAGAAGATATGCGCTGGGAATCGAGTAGGGGACCTTTCATGTCGCTCTGAAACGTGCTGTGGTGAAAGGGATAGGGGAAGAAACCATTACGTTTTCAGCTTCATAGCGCTCCTATCTGGAACCCATTTCCTTCAGGTGATGGTGTCTTTATTGTCAAGGCAGGCCGCAGGCATATACGTCATCATCTTACGTTAGTTATTAGTTGTTTGTTGTGTACACAAAGCGGTGCTTTGTGAAGAGCTGCCCTCGGGTGACAATCTCGAGAATCCATCCCTATGACATCAGTTCTCGTTACCGCCCGAGATGGCGTTCGCGATCGCAGGGTGTCTTTCAGCAAGATAATGCCACTGTACTGCCATTTCTACGTTGGCAGGCTGTCTTAACAATGCCCGACTTCTTTTGCGGCGAATGAGTTGGAGGTCCACGTCGTCTTGACCTCGGCAGTAGTTGGAGATGAATGATCACCTTCACGCCCCGGCCGCTTACCCCTATACCCATTGGATACGAAGGTGTGGGCTCCAGAAACGGTGTGGGCGACGTGGAGAGGAGAAAACCTGACCATTACTGGGAAATGAACTCCGACCTGTCGGTCATTCAGCCCGTATTCAGTAACTATACTGAATGCGTTTTCATGTTTTCATGGAGTAGTGCTTAATTAGTTTAGCGCAAGTACAAATTTGCCATTAATATGCATTTTATGGTATCATGACATGTCTTCCACCCTAATAATTTTTAGTAAAGTGAAGGGTTTTTACGAAACTTGGTATGATATCGTGCCATAGTTTGTGGAAAGAAAGGATGGAAGGACGAATGCAGTTTGCAACAGCAGACGAACACACTTGTATCCGATTGGAGTACATGGTCACCACTCACGGCGAAACTGTTCCTGGCGGGACCATAGATATCCGTGTGAACAGTTTAGCAGCTCATCCGGGGTGGATATTTTACCGGCTGCACAATCCGTGGTGAGAGATGAGGAAGTGATATATATTTATGTGAAGATCTGCAGGAACATCAGATTAATGAGGTTCGAATCGAACCGCAAGCCAAGGAGAAGCAATGTTGTCCTGAAGTTCCTTCGAAATCTGGTCACGTACGCAACTCTCTGTAACTTTCCTTCGCCATGTGCGCCTAAGTTACAGAGAAACACGAGGAAGCTTCAGAATCTGTTTAATCTCCTGGTATATAAACACGGGATTTGTTGTCTACTCTGCGTATCCTTGCTGCCTCTGAGCTAATCCTTTCAGGGTCTAAGTGTTCCGGGATGTCAGCTTTTGATCATATAAAAATGTTATATTTATTTTTAATATCGTTTTCCACTCGATACTTCCTGTATTCTTCCACCTCTTCTTCTCTTCCATCGTACTCGCTTCCATTTTCTCTTGCTCTTCACTTTTCCATTTAATTTATTCCATCTCTTTCATGGAGCGGAGGTAGCTCAGTCAACATAGTGAATAGGTTTCGGGCTGGACGACCGATGTATGGGGAGTCATGTCGAGACGGGAAGATTCCCCCCCCCCCC
>NW_019727409.1:580499-583686 GCF_002891405.2 Cryptotermes secundus | reverse complement strand
CTGGTGTAGATGTTAAGAAAACATGGAGCTGTACCCCTGTCCCCCTTTGGTTTTTGTGGCTTGGTGCTTAAGTATATGGTCAACTGTAACTCTTTATACCGTGTTCTTTGCTTGCGTTTTCCTCCTCCTATACATCTCAGAGTGCTCATTCTCTTGCCCACTGTGCGCTATAGCAGCCATTACACTATTAATTGCTGACAGGACCGTGGTTTATCACCGGATCCTCGGGTCAATGCCGGGTGAATTCATATCAGATTTATGATGAAGGAAGTGGCACTGCGGCAGATTTTTCTCCGAGTGTCTTCCGTTTTCCCCTGTTGTTCGTCATTCGACCATTGCTCCCTACTCCTGCCCTCTGAGGTGTGCAATGTACCTGACCAGGCACCACGTAGCAAAATCCTGGGATTTAATTCTAGGTCTTCGTCTCTAATGTGTTCAGAGTTCGTGCATTACGGCATTCAGACGGCTGTGGCGCACGTTGTGACGAGAAATGAATGATGTTCAGAGGACAAACCTGCACAGCCTACCTGCTCAGTATGATTCTGAAAGCGCATCTTTCCTGAGTTGAAAGTTGTAACAGTAGAATTGTTGCTAATCAACATTTATTATTATTATTATTATTATTTTTGTTATTAATAATTCCTGTTCCTCCCTCTGGAACATAGGGCAAATGTGAAACAGTTTTCATTTCCTTCAGTTTCTTAATCTTATGTCTTTCGACGGTGGATCAGGTCATCACAAGGCCGCTGCCTACACAAGACAACACAAACGGAATGAACACAGACAGGCATCCATGCCTCGGGTGGCATTCGAACCCACGATTCCACTGTTTGAGCGGACGAAGACATTTCATGCCTTAGACCGCGAATGAATGACAGTTAGTGGCGGCAAAGAGACACACTTGTTTCACTGTAATGTTGGATCGCAACCTGACGCCATTAACTTCTGCTTCTGGTTGGTGAAACTTTGCTCCATTCCCCGTCGAGTCTGGAACGAAAACTTTTTAATGATGTTCCGCGTCAACACTTCCTCAACTAGAGCATCGTGTCACGTTCACTTTTCTAAAACCACTTGTTCCTGTTAGGTGTTTCGTATGTTAAAACGCCATTATAGGGTAACATAGGGCTACGTCTCCACGATGCACCGAAAACCGAAATTAACACGGTACGTCTGAGTTTTACTTCTCTTAACACGTATCTATGCTAGGGGCCTCGTCTAGCGCCATGCATACAACGGACACTGCAGAGTGCATCCCTACATCTTTACTTAGTAACAGCTCTCCACAATGGCTTCAGTAGACGTTTCCTGGTAACGAATCTTAGCAATGGAGATTCCTCAGCTTCCGTTGCACGCTGGTTAGCACTCCACAACTGAACCCTCAACTGCCTCGTAGCGCAGTTTGCCTTCAGTATAACTCCTCGACACGGACCACGCGGAAAACTGGGTCTCGCTCTTGTTGAGGCTTGTTTACAGCACAATTGCATAGCAAAGGTCGCGGCGTGGACCACACAGAAAATATTCTATTGTTGAGGCGTGTTTACCGCGGGCACGTATCTACCGAGCCGTTGATTAGCAATGGGTATACACGTCACAAAATAAACTGAATTCATCAAATCGTCGTCGCAGAACTTCCATGTAGTTTACGATGGGCTGCCTAGGTAAAGATTTTAATATATCCGTTTCCCAGTAGGTGAATCTCCTGCGACTTTCATTAGGTGACATTTCCAGCTGTCACAGTAATTATGATTGTTCTGTTCCGTATTGTACAATATCTGAGCTAAAATAACATTTTTAAGTAATAAAAGACTCAGTAAAAACATTGAAGGAGTGATGGTATTTGTTCTAAGTTTTAAAAACTAAAATTTATATATTTAAATAAGTTGTAAAAGTTTGTGACGACGGTACATTAATACGAATATTATGTTTCTGGACAATATCCGTCGTCTTGTCTTCATTAAAGAACAGAACGTTTCGGAGACTGGATTATGTCCCCGTCTTCAGGTGAAATCGACTCAGTTGAGTCCAATCGATAGAGCTAGTCCCTATCTGAGTTGATTTTACTCGAATACGGAGACAGAATCCAGTCTCGAAGACGACGGATAATGTCCAGAGACAAAATATTTCTGTCTGCGTATTAAGTTAGAGAGCGCTAGTCTTTTTGACGTAATTATATTTGATATTTAACAATATAAGTTAGAGGAATTCTGTGATGCGATGTTAAATTATGATTTATACGACAAACGCAATTAAAACAACAAAGTGTTCGGGAAATAAGCGAAAGAAGTTACTTAGTTCTAAGTTTTTTACAGAAGTGCGTAAAAATGATTGGATAACGAAGATGAGCCTTTTTATACGCATATTTTACCCCCGAAACTGCTCAAAGGGAACTGGTGAAGCTTTACGTCTTAAGCGTACACCAGAAGTTGTTGAGAGAATTTGCTTTTGATTCCAGTCCATTAACTCGTGCCTTACCTGAAGCTCATATCTCAATTACATCACTTTAAAACAGAGATGTCTTACGTAAGAAATAGTGTAGTTTACAAAATATTAGTCATATTTCAATTCCAACAATTGTCGGTGCAGCTTATGCCTTATTTAGCGATATGCAGGCAAAAAAAAAATAATTTCAGCGTATTGCAGTGTGAAGAGACCTGTCTATGCAATAGTGCTAAAACCCGAATCGAATTGCCATTACTACTCTGTGATCTAATTCAGTTGACTTTCGGTTGAACTTTAGCGAGGAAGGTTGCTGTGTACGTAGAAACATAAATCCTTATCAGCAAGCAATGACATCAAGGCAAAAAACTGTAGAGTAGATCATTTCCGAGATAGGCTCTCGTGTACATAGGGCCTAATTAACTCTGAAATAAATTATGAGAACCGACATTTCAGTAACTAGACTGCTGTCTTGTGTATTAGCTAGCAACATTTGTGAGCTAGAGTGTGTTTGTTCTGGTATTTAACTTAAATATTCGTGGGATTCAGTTTTCTTTCTGTTTGCAGTAAATGTTCCAGTAGCACAGTATTTTGTTCATTTGTCAGTAGTGATGATCTTTGTGGGAAAGCCAGAAGGAAAGAGACCACTGGGAAGACCAAGGCGTAGGTGGGTGGACAATATTAAAGTGGATCATAGAGAGATAGGATGGGATGGTATGGACTGGATAGATCTGGCTCAGGATAGGGACCA